>NC_053154.1:215700645-216001312 GCF_016835505.1 Polypterus senegalus | reverse complement strand
AGTTTTGCATTTATAAATTGCTGCAGTTCTCTAGCTCTGTTTAATTAATACAGTTTTAGAAATCAAAATTAACAAACTATTTATTCCTACAGACTGGTGCACACACAAATGGATTTTACAAAAAATAAACCTTGGTTTGTTCAGAGGAAAGTAAACAGACTAAACAAAAATTTTAACATTTTCAGAAAAAACACAGTATTCACAAAAGTTGGGGAAAGCTACACACACTGGCCAACTAGCTTACACCAGTTCAGTAAACCCTTCTTTATGGCTTTAGGTAGACACAGTGATACAGAAGACTCTTCCAATAGGCTAAAAAATTTTTAAAAAAGAAAACACGACACCAACATTCCTTTTTCAGAGTGTCATAACCGATTTAAAACTCCTGAAGATGTACACAGAAACATGAAGGAGACTCTAAAAAACATTAATATTGAAAACAATTTCCATGATTTTTTTTTTTTTGCATTAATAGAATCAGAATGAGACAGACGGGAAAAAAAAAAGAGTAAAAAAAGGTAAGTATCCAGAGGTGAAATCATTCCATTTTCTACGGGTTATTTGCAATTCAGATTGTTCAAGTGTTTCTGGAAAGGAACACCCCCATACCCACCCCCCCCAAAAAAAGAAGATCACCATCGCATGGTCCAGGAGTCAAGTCTCCACTTCAATCACTATCAAACTTGATGGAGTGAACACCGGTAGAGATGGCTCCCCCTCGATAACTACCACGCTTCTTCTTGGTCTTCTCATGGCGAAATGATCTACCCTTGGTGAACCTCAGAATGTCATTGGCCTTCTCACCCCAGTCCCCTTGTGCTCCTTTCTGTAAAGATAAATGTGATGCACAGATGCTCAAGTTCTACATTATGCTTTTAAAACAGCTCAGTGTATATATTAACATTGATTACATGTGCCCAACAGTGTAGTTTGCACTCCTGCTTCACAAATTCAGTGTGCCTTGTTTGAATCCTGTGGCCAACCACAGTTCAAGCAGATTTTTTCAACCCACACCTCCAACAACATGCAGGTAAAGGTAACTGGCAACTGTAAATTACTTGTGTGCCCATCAAGGGACTAAGCAACACATTGATAAACTGTCCAAGATTATTTCCGGCTTTTAGGCTCTGGATTAAGCTCTTTTAAAAATATGTTTAAACAATTAAGGCAAAATAATTTTCAGATGTGGACATCCTTCAAAACTAAGCAACAGAGAAAAATTAAAACCTGATAGCTCTTTAAACGAACTAACACAAAAATAACCAGGATAATCCTACAGAATTAGGGAAGCATGTTTTAGATTGCATCAAGAACAATCTTTTACATCAAAAAATGAAGGTGGTGTACATGTCAGCTCTGGGCTGCTCTTCTGCTAAAGGTTCTAGTTGTCTTGCCATCATTGAAGGACCTATGAATTCAGTGTTACACCAAAATATTTCGTAACACATGCTATGTCTTCTGTTTGTTAAATATTGGGCCAAAAGTTGTTCTAGAAAATATGTTCAAGAATTTAAAAAACTGAAATTCAACAGTAGGCCAAAAGACACATTAAGCAGATGTAAGCAACTTAGCTACAATACAAAAAATAAAATTATATGCCAATCTAAGTGAAGGTTTTACCTACTTTGCACAAAGTGAAAGAGCTGACAAATACAGAACAGAAAACAATGTACTTGTACGTTTATTAAATTTGGATCAGGTATCATTTGCAGACATTATCCAAGACCTTAACAATAAAGGGCTCAGATTCTCATACCTGGCCTTTAATACATCTGTTTATGGTTTTTAATATTGGTAGGAAATATTTCATGCTTGTGCTATTTTCTTACCTTGGCTGAAAATGAGTTGTCATTAAGACGAGGATCTACTTCAATCTCTTCTTCTCTGATTCTACGGAAAGGAGCATTCGAATTCTTAAACAGGAAGAAAAGAAGTGGTGGCATTTAAAGACTCGTGTTGGCAAAGCAATATAATGGATCCCAAAAACAAACCAAACAAATTAAGAATTATATGCTCTCTAAACCAATTGCCACCTAAACATGAACAATTTTAACTAGGGAAGGGGAGGGGGAAAAAAATGAACAGCTGTAAATACACAGGTCACTGTACTTGATACACTGTACAGAATGATCTGGAAACTTCTCCCCTACACATGCTTGGTTATGCAATAGCTATATTAATAATCTTACGCAGAACTTGTGATGGGACCATTTTTTAATCACTTATGTGATAATAGTAGTAAATGCACTCTAGTATCTGCAGATGAATTTTTCCCCAATTTACATTTTGTAACCACACTTCCACATTTAAATTCTCTTCATTTTTTGCTGCTGTTATTGACCCTTAAATCAATATTTTTGTTCATTTCTCTACTAACAAGTAAAAGCAGATCTCTAAATATTGGAGGATGAAACAAAGGACCAAAAAATACCCCTGAAATCTTTTTCAGGTGCAGCTTACCATTAGTAAGTAAAGGACAGGATTCAGAACTCTATTGAACACATTATGCTAATTCTAACCTTTTTACAGCTTGCATAATAAAATGAGTTGCTCAATGAGCACTTTAATCTCTGGCCAGAATGGAAATCACCAAGTAACAGTTTAATTAGCAGCCAATGAACAGTGATGGATTTTCTGCAGCCAAGCAAACTTCAGCATTTGCTTCCGAAAATGCTTTGACATCTTTGAACACACGATACTCTTGACATCAATTTTCTTTTGAAGGTTCTCTCTGGGTGGGTTGAAATCACATACTATGGTGGTTAAATGTATATGGGAATTGGAGTTAAAGTTATAACTGGAAATATTCGTATTCAAGCTCTATTAAAGAATTACAGCAAACCCTACACAATTTTAAACACCATTTCCCCCCCACACATCACTGTGAGGTACAGATTGTTCGTATTTTCGACTAGGTAGCTTCTATCCTTTTCTTGCCAGTGGAAATAACTGCCTTCTGCCCAACTGTATAGGGCAAGCTTGATTTCA
The DNA here is from genome assembly GCF_016835505.1 of Polypterus senegalus. NCBI lineage: Eukaryota > Metazoa > Chordata > Cladistia > Polypteriformes > Polypteridae > Polypterus > Polypterus senegalus. The sequence continues at coordinate 215,998,324 of NC_053154.1, read as the reverse complement.
TCCTTCCTTTTAACTAAAGTTGAGGCTGCCAGAAGCACCCAAAGGCAGATTTATAGTTCATTTTAAGGTAAATTATACATTATCTGATTGAATTAGTCTGTGCAACAAACAAAGTAATTCACTATGTGCTTGTAATTTCTACCTGCTGCCTTCAATAGGAGTTTGAGTTGTGTAGGATAAGCACACAAGAAACTTGCTTGTCTTATCTGGCTGTAGTGCTCACATGCATGCTGAGTGAGCTTAAATGAGACTGTCAGGGTAATTTAAATCCATTTATAATAACTATTCAAAATTATTCAAGTGGAATGAATTTGCAAAAGGGTTTTATTATATGGTCTCTATTGTACACGTTGGCTTACATATTTACTATAGAATCAAAATACCCAACAGCTGCTATACTATCATGACATTACACCTTGGTGGCAGTCTACCGTGGGGTCTCTAGCAGTTGCCACCCCATTCTTTAATGTCTTTAGTGTTAGGTGTTCTGAGGACAAAGGATATGTGAGCTAACACTTGGGACTTTGCTGGAAATGATATGACAATGTTCTCCAAGAGGCAGTTTGTTATGGTTAGTTGAATGAGTCTCTAGCTTCTACTGTACCTTATTTGCTTTGGGAAAGGAATGAGGGGTTTGTTGGGTTTTCTTTTCAACTGGAGTTTTGAGGACTTTCTCACTTTCAGAGGATAATGTATTTTTCTTTGCAATACCTGCCCAAAAAAAAAAAAAAAAATCAAAGGACATTTAAAAAAAGTTTACAGAGCAATTGACCGCAATTGTAAACACATTCATTGCTAGTATTTAAAAAATAGAGTACTTTATATTCCTTGCACACAGTAAATCTTGTATTCTACACAGAAACTATTATTCTGTATAAAATGACAACAAGATATCAATTACAGTACAACTATTTAATAGGAAAAAAAGTTATTACAATGGATGTGTGAAACAAATCATACAGTGAAAAAATATCTAAAGCAATGGTCATCAACAGAGTTGACCAAGGGCCAAATTAGTCCGGGCATTAATCCCTCCAATCCAAGACCCCCTACCCCCAGAATCAACCCTATACCAAAAGCACATACCACTGTAACAGTCACACTAACTATTTATTACACCTGAATATTTTCATCCAATCACCCACTTGCCGCCCCCACACACACACAGTGTAATCAAACTTGTCAAATATCTCTCTACACCACCTAAGGAAACAAATATATGTTTCACTGCATTTGTTCTGGTGGTGTTGTCATTTCAAACAAGCAAAGCTCAATCACCTTAATGGATTTGTTTTTTAAATTAAAATCCACACTGGTTACCCAGGAAGTCCCATTTACTTTTTACTGGGAGTAATGGAGAAGTTAAAAATTATTTGCTACTAAAAACGGGAAATTATAAAAATAAGTCAGATTTAATAGGTTTATATTTAATTATGCCAATAATTTCAGCTCAAACAAAATATAATGCAATCCTGTCTTTGGACTTAAAACATTTGCCTTCCTTAACTGATTCAGCATATTGGAAGAACCCACGGTATGGCTAATGAAAGACTGACACACAAACACAAGCAACAAGGACTGTTCATCTCAATTCTGAACGAGACCCAGACTAATTCCCATGTTTGGCCTCAGTAGTACGTGACCATCCTGTCTTCTCACTTTTCCATTCCAACCTACCACTCCCACGGCTCAAATCCCTCCTGCAGATCCGTCACAAATCACAGTCACTATGGTATTTAGGAATCTTATTTCAAAATAATATACAAATGGAATATCCACAACTACAGTGAAATGAGGATGAATTAACTTAAACAAATGATACAAACTCAAAGCGAACACACAATTATCTGGAACCATGGATACACGGACGCTGAGTAAATACCACAAAGTGTTACAAAACTACGAAATCTGATGATTTTATCCCTTCCTGCAGCACTGAAATACCGTACCAAGCTATTCAAGTAAGTAAAACTACAAACAAGAGTTATCTAACCAACACAATCATTTTAAAAGGATGTAAGAAAACATTTCTGCATTCTTTTGTGGCTTGCTTGACCAAATGAGCTATGTTGTTGATGCTGTTCAATGCACACTTTGGAAATAAACTTGTTTGAACTTTGTGTTGAATACTAACTGCAAATGCACACCAACTTTCCAACCCCACCACCTTCATGTTAATGCAAAAATATCATAAAATGAACTTGAATTCACTAACTAAAAACAATACAGATTTAAAATAAAAATACAATCATCAGTACACATGAACACAAGCTTTCATTCCCCAAAAAGACATATTTCACTTATTCAAAATTCCTTTTTATAAAAGTTTATACCGTTGGTTGAAGGGGTCACTGGTGATTTGACCTTTGGTGGGGTCACATCCTCCTCTTCATCAGAACTATCTTCAGAACTGCTGCTTTTCTTTGCTGGAACTGGTTTGCTCTTAGTAGTGGAAGCAGGTTTGGCTTTGTTGTTACTTATTTTCTGTTCAGTCTCGGACTCCGAACTACTTTCATCACTACTCGAGCTGTCCTGCTGCTTCTTTGGAGGCACCGTTTTGCTCTGTGGGGTAACTACAGCTGTGAGCTTGGACTTTTGTACAGTCACTTTGGTATTTAATGTCTTCTTTTTCTCAGCCTCTGAGTCAGAGCTGTCAGATGTGCTGCTCTCACTGCTGGTCTCCTGCTTCTTTGCAGTTACTGGTTTTGCCATGGGTGTTGATCCTTTGGATGCTACAACAGTTGCTGGCTTTTTTGGTGCTTCATCTTCACTTGAACTGTCTGAAGAGTCACTACTGCTGGACTCAGCTTTCTTCGCTACAGTCACTTTGTTTGAGGTTACTGAAGACTTCTTCTTTGCAGACTCAGCCACATTTGGGGGTTTTGAGTTTTTCTTTTGTGCTTTCGTGGCAGCACTCTCATCTTCAGAATCACTTGAGGAGCTGTCCGAGTCAGAGCTGGGTGTGGCAATTTTCTTTGTCGCTGAGGAAGCCTTGCTACTTTGAGGTCCAGTTACAGGGGTAGCTGGCTTGGAAGGTGTCTTTACATTTGGAATAGATGCAGTTACCTTTGTAGCTGGTTTTGCTGGGGTTTCATCTTCTGAGCTGTCAGAATCTACACAGGGAAAAAAAATGTTAGATGCATCATGGAGTATAACTAAAGGTGCTGAATGAAGTAAACTTGAAATTAGAATATGCAACAGAAGAGGCATAAAGCAGCACAGACATACATATTACATCTGTTGAACTTTGCTATGGACAGAGTAAGCCTATTCTAAACTGAAATAAAAAAACACTTTAATGTATCTGTTTAATAAAGTTAGCAGTTTGAAAAGTTCCTAAAAACTGGTAATTTAAAAATGAGAAAGCCACTCTTTGTTCAAGACAGCAAAGACAATGAGCCTGTTTACCAGATGCAGCATCCATTTATCATTTACTGCACATTCACACCCATGCTAATAAATGTGAAGCAAAGGGAGGATTGTGCTCCCTTAACAGTAACATAGCAGTGAAATCATCTGTGCAAGTGTAGTGCTTGGCAGATCATTTTTTCTTTATATTAAAAGCCAATTAAATTGGTTGTTGAAGAACGGTTTCCCACAGGTGTAAGGAAAGAGGAATGTTGATCTATTGCAGAATTTAAAACGCAACAGTAATGCATCACATCATGAGGAAGCACAAACAACATTAAGCTACAATTTTCTCATCAAAATATTTCATTCAGCAGACTTGGATCTGAAATTAAGTATTTTTACAATTTTCAAAATTGTCTTAAATTGAGACATTGCAAAAGCTCTGTATTTTTGGTCACTGTATTAGCTGTATGGCCATAGACCCTTGTCATGTTTCAATACCAAGACATTGCGTATTACAGGTAGATCTTCACTAGGAGTGCCAGATTAGTGAAAATGCCAGATAACAGAAGGATCAGAATAAGTACAAATTGGATGATAAAAGAAACAAACAAATGAAAAAGTAAAATTAAATGAATTAATGCACTGTACAGGCACTGGCAATATCTACAAAGGAAGAATTAGCCACCTAATCCCATATTTAAAATATCACAAATCAGTACAGGTTTGATACCTGTAATAAAAATATTAATTAAATGAAAGGCACAGGTAAGATTATAATTATGGGAGGATTATCTTACTCGGGTGTAATATTATAGCCATGCCTTGTAGTGTGTGTGATGAGCAGTCGGAGCTCCATGTAGTGCTGAAAACCATGGCCAGGCTCTCCTTGGAGTTTCCGCTGTGTAAATCATGTCACACCAACATATTTCCCGGATATAGACATGTTTCTAATGAACTGGATAAAACACCAGACCTACAATTAAATCCCCCTCAGCACCATGAAATGTTAAAAGAAAAAGCTGCACCAGAACATATGTACTTTACTGCTAGCTCAAGATGGTTCAGGTACTTTACGGAGTGTTTTGAATTATACAAAGTGAAAATGAGTAATGCAGATGTGAAGACAGTTGCAGAATTTGCTGAAAAATTGGACAAACTTACTAATGAAGGATATCTGCCCGAATTATGTGGGTCTGCTTAATGACAGAACTGGCTTTACAGCTGCCTGCTAGGAGCTACGTGGGTGTTAAGTGCTGCATATCTGTAATCTGTAGACAGTACATCAAAATAAGGAGCTCATTGTCTATCGGACCAGGTGAACAAGAGCATCACCACTCGTTGCAGTTGGAAATAACAGTCCCTACTTTTGAGTATTGCTTTCACAAGGTGTTGGATTGATTTAAAAACATGATGCTAAGTGAGCCATCTAATTGTTCTGACCCAGTTTTAAGCAAAGTTCATTCACAGTCGTCTCCACACACAGATAATACATCTGACTTCAGCGGGACTGATTCAGCTTGATATATGCCATGTTACAGGAAAGACAAGTTTGTGAACAGTAATTTTCGTAGTATTTCTCACCATGACCATCTGGGGGGGGGTGTGGATTGTGTGTGGCAAGGTCATCAGTAACAGAGCTTGGAGAACAAAAGAAACAGTTGAACAGTGCAGGTATAAACAGGAAGATTGGGGAAACCGACACTAACCTTCCAAAGAGCAAGCAGGAAGAACAGCACCAGAAGCACATACTGTACATGGTGTACATGGATTTACCAGATATCTATCTCAAAAAATAACTAGGCAGTAAAAGATAGGTACCTGGTATGCCATCAGATTATTCTATAGGGTGGTCCAGATCTAATTATGCAATTTTCATTACGCTATAACAAGGTTATTACATAGAAAATCACCTAAAAAATCCAGGACCATCAAGAAGTGTGCCAACTGACGACATGAAGAATCGTCTATGCGCCAAACTGGAATCGTCCCTGCATAAATCAAAGTCATCCAGACGATCTGGACCACCCTGTATTTTATATTTAGCTGTCACTTACCAAATGGGATAACAACCTAATGTCTGCACATACTGTAATACTATCCACTATTTTGTAGTGCAGTAATTATATTACATTTACTCAAACTTAACTGCCACTTTGTCTACTTTACTATCTGACCAATAAATTACTTTGAATTATAATCTTTACAAATAGAGTTTACTTACAACTGAATGACACTTGACTATTTAATACTGTGGAGAAGAATGTCAGTACAGAGAATAATAATGTTCAATGATCCATAAGCCCAAGTTGAAATCCCTAGCAGATAATGATCTGTATAGAGCTGGCATATTGTTCTTGTACTTGGTTCTTCCACATCCCAAAGATATGCAGTTTAGCTTTGCTGGCAATTTCAATTTGACCCATTGTGTGCACCTATAAATAAATACTGACTAGCAGCTTACGTTCAGTCTGTCTATTGAGACAGACTCCATCAGTTTGGTTATTTTGTAGGGGTGACAAGAAACAATCTTAACAGTCCCTCTCTATATGGTAATTTCCAGTCTGCTTATGGAATGTATCATTGTACACTTTCAAAAACATTCAAATTTAATGATTATAACTACCACAAATTATAAAAGGTCTCTTTTTTTTTTTTAAAAAATGACCAAATCATTTTATGAAAAGTCCATACCAGAACTATCAGATGAAGATGAGGCAGGTTTTTTGGGCACTACTTTTTTTGCCTCAGCAGGCTTCACAGGAGTAGCTTTATTGGTAGCTTTCTTGGGTGGTGGTGGCTCATCATCCTCTTCAGAACTTGAATCTAACGAGAGAGAGAGAGAGAGAGAGAGACAGAGAGAGAGAGAGAGAATACATTGATTTTTTTTTCCCCAAGGAACGTCAACAATATACACAACATGCCACTCAAAAGCACAAAACAAGTAAAACTCAAGATGTTTCTTTTTGAAAATTAACTCAAAGCAAACAAAAAAAGCCTAATACTCTTATCTGATGCAAGCAATGCCAACTGTGTAAATCTAAAACAGAGCAGCACAAAACCTTTAATCATCCCCAATTCTACAGTTAAACAAATTTCACAGAATACTAAGAAAATTCAGAAAGAAAAAAAAAAAAAGTCCACACAAAACAGTTTCTGCTTTTACATCATGCAAAAGACTAAACTACAATGCTTTGCTTTCTGATAAGGTGCAAACCTATGTATGACACAACTGCAAAAAAAAAATAATAAATACAAATGAAAAAACCCTCAATTTTACTCAAGTTAAACAAATGAACAAAAAGAATCTAAGGGTGACTAAATGAATCCTTCAGTATAAGTGCGCCTACCTATATAGTATATTAATTCCAAATTTGTGTAGCCTAATTTAACCCATTCAAAAGCATTTTTTAAATGTGTAGCTATTTAAGTACAGCGATGGTGTAGTGGTTTTCTGTTTAAGTACTGTTTGTGGATTGCAGAGATTGCTCAGTATCGGGCTGCATTTATGTTTTGGCTCACTTACATATTTCCATCTATACATTTAGAGATGCTTCAACAAACATTTGTTGTTGGTCAGTAGGCTTTATGCCTCTATTCAATAAAAGTAGGTTGAAACTTTTGTGTTTCTTGTTAATTTCATTAACATTGTCTTGCGAGATAGACATTCTTAAATTTCAGAAAAAACATTAAAAATATTCACAGATATAAATAAAAACATGATTAATACATGTCACTTTAAATCCATCTAAGAACTTAAAACAGCATCTAGTAAATGTTGTTCAGTTCAGACAGACATGGCTCTCTAATTTTTCATACAATTCCAGTATTAAACTGAAGCTTGCATGGCAATATGTTCACACTAAAGGCAGCCTTGGCAAGATTAACACAGAAAAATGTCCTTACTTCATCATCATTTGTTTGTCAGTATCAGAAACAGTGATGAGCATTAGTAAATAATTGTAGATTATTAATCTCTTTGCTGAACTATTGCTTAACTTAGTTAACACTTTATTCCGATTGTACTTTTATTTCAGGAGAGGATATACATGAATAGGTTGAAGGGCCATTTCTTCATAGGCTAAACAATTATATTTATAACACATATGATAACGATTTGACAGCCCGAGCTGCTGATTATTAAAGGCACGCAAAGTGGAGTTTGTGCCGCTAAGAACCTGTCATTGTAGCTGCACAAGTTACATTTTGAAAGTCAAAACAAAAATTAAAAAGATTGATTCTATTACCTGAGGAATCAGACTTTGACGTGACGGTCTTCATTGGAGTTTTTGTGGAAGATGCAGCTTTACCTGGTTTGGTTAATTTAGCTAAAGAGAAAACACAAAGAAAAATGTGAGCAGAATGATAAGTAGTGCTCATTCTTACATGAGCCTTGTGCTGATCATGATGCAGTATAACAGGTTTATTATGTAAATGTTCAAGTAGGTTTCTTTCGTAGGTTGCCATTTCATTTAGGTTTCAAAGATGCATCATCAGGAAGACTATCCTAAGTTAGCCTGTGTAACTTTACTAGTGATACTATGTGCCCAGCGTTGAAATTACATATAAATCAGCTCCAGCTTTTGATGCTGCCTGTTGCGGTCTAAATCCTTGAAACCCTCATATGACAGAGCTCCTAAAGACGATGGATTAAAGATAGATTACACTGCAAAGAATTTTTTTTTTTTTCCGTTTTTAAAAAATCTTCAATTAGATTTTCAAAATAACATTCCATACCAACTAGATTTTAATCCACTCAAACATATACAAAATGAGATCGAGCAAGTTATTCCAAGTAGAGATCCACCACCTGCTTATTTATTATAACTTGACACAATTAAATCAATAAAAGTAAACAAGTCCTGGTGCCCCAGCTAAATCTTTCTGAATCCATGATTAACTCCAACTGATCCACAGTCTGTCTTCACAAAAATTCAATATTTATTAAGAGCAGAAAATACTAAAACTAGAAACAATAAGCAACACTGGAACCAAAATACCCATACCTGTGCTATCACATTTTGATTGGATGGTCTTCACGGGTTTTATGGATGACACAGCCTTAGCTGGTGTAGTCGTTTTCACTAATGGGAGAAAAAACACAAAGTAAAATGAATATTCCACCAAATAAAACAAAACGTTAAAAAAAAAAAACCCAAACCTTTGCTTCTTCCTTTGATAGTACAGGTTAGAGTGCTCTGAACAAAATTTTATCTCAATTTCAGATAAATATCTGATCAGTATTTCAACAAAACTGACAATTTATTTTAAAAACAAACCAGAACAACTCCACTTTTTGTATACAATTATCTCAGACTAACGACTGGGAGCCTGATCGAATCAGGCTACAAATTCTACATTTGTGAAATCCATACTTTCTCTGCCAAGAATTTTTTTTAAGTCCTTGAAATGATTTTGTTATGGCACTGATTTTTGCTTAAAATAGACCTTTTCGGCCGACGTAATGAAGAGCTTCCCGTTTAAATGGGGCAGCGAGACGTGAACTCAGCTCTTCGGCGCACCTCATTTGATTTTTTCCAGCAAACAAATTTTTTAAAACAAACTGTATATTACGACACTAATCAGAGTCTGAGTAATAATTATGTTGGCGTGTATTTTTGATCTGAGATCGGCTAAAATTTAAACAATGACCGTCATTACTCAGTTTGCCAATAGATGTCAGAAGGACGGATGCCAAAACCGAACTGCCCAAAGATAGATTTTGACATACCAAGCAAATGGCGATATGTTCTAAACTACTTACGGTTCCGGAGCTGTCGAAGGGTTTAAGTCAGTCGATGTTAGTCCTGGAAAGTACGCCCCATAAAACCAACGTTCCAAAAACCAGCCGAACTTACTGTTATCTGCTCGAACCAAAAGCAACTTACTATACTTGGCCGTCCAGTGGCATCACTGAAGCATTCAAACATTCTTGGCCAATCATGCAATACAGCATCCGTGTTTGCCACGTTACGTTCTAACTACAGAGGCAGAGTCCATTGCATGGTTCTGACTTGTATTGAGTTGAGGTGTTGATGCGAACACCATACATACAGATAGTATCAAATTATATACAAGGATTACATTCACATTGGCAGGCTGAAGTGACTCATCTGATTTTTTGCTTTAATTTGACACTAATCTATTGTGTTCAGGACTGTGTGGAAACAAATACAATCTTTTCAAATTTGAATAATTCTTCATATGTTCTAGATTGGATACATATCTGATTCGTAGCCATGTGTCAAATAGGAATTCATGTGGTTTTTGCCTATATGCATGGGCCGAGCGCAGTCATCAGTGGCCACCACAGGCAATGCAGCAAAACAATGGAGGAGAGCTACAGCTGTGTCAACAGTAATGGTCCCACCATTGCTAGCTCCTTTCTCGTACCCACACATCTCTTGGTGGAGCAGCATCAGCAATAGCTGCAACAACTAGTTTTTTTTTTAATTTTCCCCGAACTAATCATGTACAAGAGATGTACTATTTGCAGTCCTCCAGAGCAATACGCAATGCATACACTAGCTACTAACAGGTCTATTTTGTCTGTTTTAATACCATGAATTGTCTCACAAATGACTTTTTTTGTTGGTAACACAGAGAACTCGAACACAATTGTACCTAAGTGCATATGCTTGATGTTTCCAGAGAGAGATGCATTCACAATACAGCTAGATACAAATCACTTGTACTTATGAACCATCAAGACAGGCAAATCCAATCCAAGCAAAGAAAATTCTGAATTGAGAAATGAGATTTGTAATGTGAGCACAGCATTAATCAATAGAAATTCAGTATGCCTAAAATTACAATCAGATACACCCAAATAGGTGCAAATGCTTAGAGCTTAATTAGGTATGTATTAAGATGGTGCACCCTGCCTTATATAAACAGGCAGAAACAAGCAGTGTAGTTTCCTCTTAGGAAATGAGATGCATCATGTCAAGATCAATAGTGCTCTCAGAGGCCCTCTGAAGAAAGACTTGATACCTACAAGTCTGGGAATCCTTTTAAAGGTACTTTCAAGCAGTCTGTAGACAATCACTCCACTATCTGAAAAATCTACAAGTGGAAGCCATCACAAATGCTAAATCAAAACACATTGGGGAGGTCTCCAAGGACCCCAGGATAACAAAGGGATTTTCAAGCAGGTTTTGCCTCAGTTGAAGTCAACTATTAAAAAAAAAAAAAAGATTCAGCTCACCACTGGCAAAATGACACGCGAGGGTCACAATCGGTGAAGGGATACGTGGTAAAGACGTAGACGGACTAGACTCTGAACAGGGAGGCTGGACAGGAGAACTTGAAACATTAACATTGGAGACTCAAGCTCCTATCTTAGGGCTATGCAAATGGAGTTCCTTGCTGGACAACCATGTTTAATCAATGCAGCCATGAGTGGTAGAGACATGAACTCTAGTTTGTTCATATGAGCCTATAAAAACTATTCACCCTATGGACATTGTTAGGTTTTATTGCTTTTAAAATACTGAATCACTGTGTATTAATTAGGCTTTTTTGACACGGATGACCAGAAAATCTTAAAATGTGAATGTGAGAAAAACCTCTACAAATCAATCTAAATTTATTACAAGTATTAAAATACAAAACTGCGGTTTCTTAGTGGTCCCCTCTGATACCGGTTTAGTCTGTTCATAAGGCTCCAGAAAATGCTATTGTTGAAAAAAAAAAAAAAACCCTGCGTTGTTCAGGTTTTAAAGGAGGTAGGCATCTCCTTACTTAATGACTAGAGATCTGTGGCACTTGCATCTCACATTACAAAGACCTTTGAGAAGCAGGCCCTTTACTAGCAATCCTTTTGTGGTAGAGCACTTGGACCCACTGTAGTTAGTCTATAGGATAAAGACTGAAGTGGAAGATGCAATTATCTGCTCTACAAAGTGTTTCTCACCTGAACAAAGCTAGCAGCACTGTGAGGATTATGTTTTTGATTACTCTAGTTCCAGAGATATCTATGTGGATGAGCCTATGGTGTCCTGGATAATGGACAGTCAGACCACAGCTTATGAGACTCAAGGACTGTTTCTGAAATGGAACTGAACAATGCTGGAGCCAAGGTTATTATAGTTAACAAAAACTAAAATCAAAACTGAAACTATTATTAAAAAAACATTTTCGTAAACTGAAATAAAATAATTAACAAAACTGAAATGAAAAACTAAAACTAAACGAAACTATTAAAGTAACTGGAAAGACTAACTGAAATAAAATAATTTACTAAAATATTTTTAGTTTTCGTTTTTGAATAAATATTTTCTTACCGTTAGTCTTTAAACCTTGTAAGTTTTAACTCTAAAACAGAGTCATCCACCACGAGCCACCAGCACATATTCATCCAGTGAACGGCGGCTGTTCACACAGCATTTGCGGTGACAGAGCGAGCTGAGTGCGGGTGCGTAAAGCGTGAGAAACAGAAAGCGATTTGTGTGCCGCCTTTCTTTGTGCTTGTTGTATATCAAGATGTAATTCAAATGGCTGAAATCAGAAAGTGCTGGTCAACAAAATGTTTACCATTTGGATAGAAAAATCACGAGTGAGTAACGTTTCAGTTTATTTCTCAGGTGTCTGCATTTTGTTGACAGCAATTCACCTGCCACTTCGCACAAGAGAAATCGTTTATACTTTCTCATATACGAAGTATAGAGAAGGTATAGTAATCATGAAAAAATTCAACCTCGATATTTTGATGAATCTTAACGTTATAGACTAACCAGTGTCCAACAATACCGTTTCTTGGATTGTGTGTGCGTGTGTCTGTGTGTATACACGATAACTCAAAAACACAACTAGATAGATGGATGGATGAAGTTCGGCATGTGGTTTTTACACTATAATTGCAGATCTGTATTAAATTTTGGGCCAAATCCATCACCCGGAAGTGGTACTTTACCTGAACACATACTCAATGTTTTTTATTTTTTTATTTATGCTGCAGAGTCTGATTTATTCAACTTTACTTTTATAATAATTGTTCAATATATTATTAATTTGATTTGTTGTTGATGGTTCCTTAATGTACATAATATAAAAATATAATCATTGTCTTTCGGTTTACTCTTCAAATATCCATCCCCATATCTGAGTATACAAGAAAGTTGAGGGGAGTCCACTCCCGGTTTTTGAAAATAAAATGCCACTAATCGAGATACTGACTACGTCATCATACAAGATCAGCATATTGTTACTGACCAATCACTTTTGCTTTAAAAACATCGTTTAACAATGAAGCGGTGCAAACAAAGGTAGAGCCTGACAAGTGATGAAAAACTATTAATGGGTTTTTGTATTTATTCCATATTTATTAATTTATAATTTTTAGTTCATATTCACAACTCAAAATTCCTGATATTGTGAAAGTAATTCATTAGCAGAATTATATTTTAAAATATTTGTCTTTTCTCAATGCTTTTCTCTCTCTCAAAATAGATAGTTGAAATATCATATTCTTTTTGTTTTTAACATCAGCCATATCATACATATTGCATACCAGGGATTTTTCCTGCCTTGCATCCAAACTTGCTGCAGTAGGCTCCAGGTTTCCTGCAATCCTAGTCTGGATAAACAGGTTTAGATAATGTATATGTTGTTCTTAATCTCAGGCGCTGTCTCTGTTGTTTTGTGCTTGTCCATACTCTTATTACCTGCTCTTGCCCTGCTCATTGTGGGTTTACTGTTCTCATGGTAGGCTATTCAAGACTCACCACCCCTAACCTTGACACTGCATGCTTGTTGTTCTTTGTTTCCCTCAATACAGCTAAGTGGGGTCTGCACACTGATTCAAGTCTAACAGCCCTGTTCTTCCTAAGCCCCTGTGATTTTCAAGAAAAAAAATTTAAAAATTATAAAATTGTGTAAAATCATTCATATGCAGTGTCTAGTTTTTGATTATGCTTGTTTTTATCAGACAAAAACAAAACCAGATAGTAAACCAGGCAATATAGTAAGCTTCCACTAACATTAAACTCATATCCAAATCTGTTAAGTGTGCAGTTCTGTCTGATTGTGACACAAAACCAGGTGCTCCATGCTATAATTACTAAAACTGAAACTAATATACAGTATATAAAAATAAAATAGAAATGTCTTTGTGAAATAAAAACTAAACTAAAACTAAAAATACATGATGAAGGAAAACTAAAACTAAACTGAATTTCCAAGTAAGGTCAGAAAAAATATAGAAATAAAAACTAATATAAAAAGGCAAAACTATAATAACCTTGGCTGGAGCACCACCAGGAACACTCTTGTCTCTTTTTCTATTTATTCTGTACACCTCAGACCATAAATACCAGATTGACACTTGCAAATATTCTCAGATGATTCTGCATTTATAGGGTGTATTGATAAGTAAGATGAGACAGACTATGAGAGTCAGGTGAAAAACTGATTTCTTGGCACAAAAAGAATTGTCTGCAACTTAATACCAGCAAAACCAAGAAAATGTTAAGTAACCGTTGTTGCACCAAATAGCCTCGATGTCCGGTTCTTATTATTCAGGGAGGGATGTAGAGGTTATGCATTGCCTTAAGTACTTGAGAGACCACATTGATGGCAGGCTGGACTGGTCTTGTAACACAGAGGAACAATATAAGAAAAGGTAAAGAAGGCGCTTTTTTCTAAAGAGACTATTTCTCTTTGATGTTGGTAGTGACATCCTTCACATTTTCTACAACTCTGACTGCCAGTGTGATTTTCTTTATGCTGTGGTGAGCTGGACTGGTCACATCACTTTATAAAGAGGAATCAGACAAATTAACAAGCTAATTAAAAGGACAGGCTCAGTTATAAGACACACTCTGGACACCCTGGAGGTAGTAGCAAAGGACAGAATTAAAACAAAACGGAGTGCCATTACAAACAATGTTGCACAGCCTCTCTCTGATGTAGAGAATTTTCAACAAATAAAATTATTCAGCAGAAGTGTGTCTACTGGGACTCCATTTTGCCAAAGGCAATACACCTGTATAAATGCTTCACTGTGACTACAAAGTATTTTATTTCTTTATTTTCTTCCATTTTAGTCATTCTGGAGTATGTTCAGACCATAGTGTGTACAGAATTAAACATTTATCTATCTATTTAATTATTTATGAGCTAAATTGTCCCCGGGGAAGAAAAAGCTACATCTTAATTCCAAATGACTGACCGACTAAGTAAAGGCACCGTTGGCAGTAATTTAGCCTGTGTGGCTAAGTGTCTATCAAAAATTTCACATCGAGGTACTGCAATGGTGCTAACTGCTGTAAATAGCAAACTTGCAATTGGACTTTGACTTGACCATCCTAGGACATTAATCTGGTTGTTCTGAAGCTGTACCTCTGTAGCTTTGGCTTTATGCTGCTAGAAAATAAATTCACGGTTCTCTTTCAGATCATCTTGTGTTTTCCTTCAGCATTTCCCTGTATTTCACTGCATTCATTATACAGGGTGGTCCAGATAAAATTATGCAGATTCAAATCATCTGGATGACTGATTTATGTGGGGACAATTCCAGTTTGCCGTAAAGAAGATTTTTCATGTCATCAGTTCTCACACTTCGATGGTTCGGGATTTTTCGGGTGATTTTCTATGTAATAAACTTAAGTTATAGCCTAACAATTATTGCATAAATTAGATCTGGACCACCCAATACAACCTACCTTCTCAATTTTTCCTTGGCCTGATACAGAGAACAATCCCCATACCACGACACTGTCACTACCATATTGGTAACTGGGGGTAGGGAATTTTTGATGATGTACTGTGTTTGGCTTATATACTACAAATCACCTGAAACACTTTGGTGTAACACAGGTTTATCTAAAACCAACTGGCTTCACCAATGAGGATCTAGATGTATCCTAGTATACGAAGTGAATACTTATTTTGTGAATTATTATTATGTGTATGATAAGTGCAATACACGTAGATCTGGTTGTAGAGATCTGTTTTCAGTTTTAAGAGTTTTTTTTTTTTTAATTAAAAAAAGGATGATCAGTGTCAGAAAGGCTTCTTTAATCCACTGTGATTCAATGTAGGAATTACCAAAGCAGTGTAGGTAATCTAATTTAACAACACTTCTGAAATAAAGAATAACCATACATTCCAGTATATTAATAAACATACCTCTTCATGTGTTTCAGTGCTTTTCTCACAGCAGTGTATGCTATAAGGTTGATGTTTATCTCGATCTTTATCCATTATAACTGTGCACACTGCTTTGTATATTGGCAATTAACATAACTATTTTCTGGCTAATGCCAGTTTCTGTCTAGCTCCACATAAGCCTAAATTAGGACAAGTTAGTGGCGAAAATGGGTAGGTGAGATAAAAGTTTGTGTAGACACTGCAGAGCATAAGTAACATTTGATGAAGTTATAAATATTTATCTAAACTACCACACAGTCCACTCTCAAAAAACCCTTTTTTTTTTTTAAAAAGTTCATTAGAACTACTATTATAATCAAGAGGACATACCTTGACAATAAAACGTGCTCACATTTGTTCATTTTCTGATCACAGACTAGATTATGAAACTTGCATCTTAATAGGAGGATTGTTTAAATTCATTGTTTTCTAGTTCTTGACCAATTAATTATACAAGGCAGTTTACAATGCATAGGGAAACATGGAGACATATCTAGAATCTACATATTTACATAACATTAACAGTAAGAAGAAAGAAAATGACAGGAAGAACTTAACATACCTGAGCTATTAGGCTTAGCCTTTACTGGACCTTTCACACTGGATGTTGTATTAGCTGTCACAATAAGTGTGTAGTGTGGTGGGACAGAGAAAGTGCAGGAAAAAGTTAAAGCTTTGCAAAACAAACTTTACATTTTTGTTTAGATATAATCATATTTACTTTCATAAGCAGAAACTCCCATGATTAAAATGTACTTCTCTTACCTGCCATGTTTTCTTCTTCACTGCTGTCTTCACTGCTGTCTGAAGAATCACTACTGCTTGCTGTTTTTTTCACTGCCATCTTTACAGGTTTTGATGCAGATAATAAGTTTTGTTTTTCTACAGGAGGTGGCACAGCACTGTATGTACCTAAATAATTGAGGCAAGTCTTTAAACATTAAGAATGTACATAAATTAACTCTGTTCATAAAAGAAAGAAAGTACAAGGTCATCAACTTGCCTGATTCATACATGTGCATATGCAGAGACATGCATTAATACAGACACGTTTCCCTGTGTGCTTATTCTACATTGATGCATGTTCATGCACATAGGTTCATGGTTTTCTCATGAACCAATTCTAGATGAATCTGCCAGTCTCTCATTTTTTTCTATTTAAAAAAATAAATCACTGGAATAATTTCCTGTAAGATGCAGATACTACATGCCAGTGTGACATCTGACATTTTGGTAGACTACTGCCTGCTTTGCCCATTATGATGGCAACCACAATGACTGTTATTCTGAAGATGTGTTAAGAGACATAGATGATAATGGCTACATGCCTCCATAGCTCTTGGCACATAAATGCATTCAGCCTTATAGTATCTGCAGGAACCAGTAAAGGGCAATTTCTATGGAATACAAAAGATGGGCTTCTTTTGTTGCGTTTTCCTGCAGGGAAAAAGAATGCATTTCTGTGCAAGATGATCAATTTTCTTGTGGAACCTATTAAAAATGTCACATATATTAAAAGGATAAGTTCGGTATTTTTCAAGTTGAAGGGATTTCTTCGTAATCATGGTAAATTCATAATTTTTGCCACAACTCAGTTTTCATAAATTTTAAAAATACTTTGCTTTTGTAGCTTACATTAGGCTCTATGGAAACCCACATCCATACATGGTAAAGTCAAAATTTTCCAAATATGTTTTTTTCAAGCCAAAATATGACAGACGATAACCCCTTATGATTGCATTGGACTGATAAAGGAACAATCCCCAGAAATGGTGCCAGTCCCACACAGGGTGAACAGACTTACACACAAGGGCCGGTTTAGCAAAGGCAGTTCTGTTAAGCTTAATCATGTTTGAGTATTGAAGTTCAGTACAGATGTTTCAACATACATTCTTGCCTCACAGCATTAGTTTCCATATGCTTGTATTACAGACTGATTGGCATACGAGTCATTGAATTCATTTACTCAGAAACATTGTGCTTGGTTGTTTTCTTACTATATCATCAGCAAGAGTAATCTATCATGCATAACAAAAGATAATGGGTTTGAGGCACTCCAGACTGCTCAATTCTACACTCTGCCTTCCACTGACTTTTTTTTTTTTGTATTTTGATCATAAGATATGACACAGCTAAAATGGCTTGTCTTTTTTTTAAAAAAAAAAAAAAGGGGGATTTATTAAAAATACAATGCAGTGTAATCAGTTCAGTTACGATGTACTGTTATATGTACAAAGTACAATTAAACTCCCAATATGCCATTTTTACTATGCTACCACTCACCCCATTTCTTGCTTCATGGGGCTATATAAAAACTATAGACAAATTGGAGAGGGGTTTGGGTGGGCATTGCATTGTCATAAATCCACGTTAAGGTTTTTTCCCCCCCACTTATGGAAGCAGGGTTACACAGTACTCTATTATAAGCTGCTAGAACAGAAAGTTTTTTTTGTTTTTTTTTAAATGTTAAAAACATTTTAAATGACAAATTAATATTTACACCATGATTGTGAAGTAGTAACTTCAACTTGAAAAAATACCAAACTTATCCTTTAGGCCTGAATCACATCTATGCATATGTAAAAGCACATTTATGCATGTGTTTTTCTGTCCATGTATTATGTATATTGACACCTTTTTAAATTATAGAGGTTTATGTGATTTCATGTGATAATTTTGCTTGTTAATTTCATGTGCTAAATTTGCTTGTCATTTTGTGCTTAAAAGTACTCTGGTAAAATAGAATATAAATAAATAAATAAATAAAAACCTAACTCTAGTCATTTCCTGTCCCATATAGATATTTTTGAGACATGTGTTGTGTTCTCGCAGTACAATTTCCACTTGGTCAATTATGATACGATTCCTAACACTACTGTAATCCACTTTGAGCATGCATGTTTGCAAATATATCTGCAGGAAACAGGAAAGGATGGATGCCAAGGAATGACTTATGGTTGTTTTGCTGTATTTGTGTATTTTCCTGCATGTTAATATGCGCAATAAAGAAGGGGGGTCTTGTATTTAATTGCATATAAGCAAACTAAGACATCAAACCTTACCAATAATAAAATAAAACATTCAGCACATCAAAAAAAGTATAGCCTGCCTTAACCCAACGTTAAAAGATCATACAGAATCCAATTACCTGGTTTGAGTTTTTTGGGAGGGACACTTTCCTCCTCTGAACTTTCAGAAGAATCTTCACTGCTAGACTCTGCAGCCGCCTTGCTTGGGACTGCCTTTGCCGGAGGTTTTGAGGTTTTAGGAGTAGTCAAGACCTTCTTCTTTAAGTCCGAGTTCCCAGATGAAGCCAATGGCTTAGGCAAGCCTGCAACTTTCTAAAGAACATGTAATTTAGTTTAGATGCCACATTTTCTATTAAAAGGATAATCTCTCCCTAGGTAAATAATATTTAAAACACAGAGCATCTTAAACTATATATTTATAAAAAAAAAAAAAAAAGCACACCAAGAAATACACAAATTAGTGTCATGCCGGTATTTGATTTCAGCTGCTTTCTGTAATATTTCAAGTAATCCTAAAAAGCTTTATTAGGCTGAGGTCCGCGCTCCAAGGTATTAAAACAATTACAATTCAATAAAAAAAAAAAAAAAAAATTTTTCTAATGTATACTCTTTACTCAAAAGACTTTCTTCCACTGGTTGTCATGCACTATAATCGCCTATACTGTTGCCTTTCAATAAGAATGGTTCATTACAGTAGCTCCAACACTCTACACATCCAGCTCTACTCAGATTCCTTTGCAGGGGTGCGTAACAAAGTTATACAAGAGTTACAGGAGTTCTGACCTTTGCTGGCTGTTCATCCTCAGTGTCACTGGAATCACTGGAGTCACTGCTGGTTTCTTTTGCCTGGGCAGGGGTTGATTTGGCCAAAGATGCAGCTACTTTTTGTGCAACTATGCATTTTACCCAAAAAAAAATAAAAATATATCAAAACTAGAAAATAGCTACTACACAAAGATACCATATTACCTTAACTCCTTTGTTAAGCAAATGAGCAATTCACATATACACAAGTAAATGAACTGTGAAACAATGTAATATTGTGTCCCATCAGCAATGTGTTAATCTTTCCAAGTCTGGATGTCCTTGACAAATTAACAACTAGACAGTCTGGTTTGTAGTATTGTATGGTTTACTTTGCAATTGAGTGTTGCAATAGTGAAAAATAATTCATCGAGTAAATATACCTTGCTGATTTAAAATGTTAGAAAGAAATCTGCTAAAGAAGTTCACAAAAGGATTGGTGTGAGATTTAGCTTCAACTAGCAAGCCATGAGCAAAAAATTGTTAAGTGCTTTGGACAGAAGGGGAAGAAAGACAACATACAGTGCTATATAACAGCCTAATAGGTTATTCATAGAAAACTATCAAAAAAAAAAAAAAAGGGGGATTTTATTAAATCACTGAGAAACAAAATGGTCAAGGTTTTCAGAATGTTATTCTTCACAACAATATACTGTATTTACTGCATATGATAAACTATGCATTTTCATGTCAGAAATTCGCTCTGAACAAAAAATAATTCCCTTTCCAAGAGTCAGGTGGCACCCTACAATAACAAAAGCCAAATAAACCTTGGAATAATTAATACTCTAGAGGAATATTGTGCAGTTAAAATTTCCTTAAATTGTGAATAGGCATATCAAAGGAAGGTCAGACTAAACAACAAAATGGCAATTTTGTCATTAAATATAGTCAATTTCAGTATTGTATAAAGTTTTGTTATTCTGCATAGTAACTATTTGGTTTTGGCCAGTTCCTATTTTGGGTTCTTGGCGGCCGTTACAAGTCACTGGAATATATATTTTTTGTTGTTTTTTAGTCAACAAATTGAAAAATGTTATATTTTCTTATGTGGTATAATAAACTGCGGAGGATGTTATACATTAAGAATTTTTGCTTAAGCATTTTAATACATCATTTTTTATATAAAACACCCCACATGCTTTACAAAGTGTTCTATTAGGAAATTTGTCTTATTGGATACAGAATTTTAATGAATTGGTAAACACCTTCATTAACATTAAAAAGATGAGAAAAAAAAATCTGTGTATACATTCATTCTGAAGAAAAAAAAAATGTATACGTCCGTTTATTGAAGCTCCTGATCAATTTAAATAAAGCATAATTGGAATCTTATTACTTACATCAGTGCTTGCAATACTGGTTCATGTCAAAATAGCTGCTATGAAAAAGGCTCATTAATTAATTGATATGAAACCATGTGATGCCACCTACACGTAGTGATAGCTCAGTAACAATTCAAAAACCAAAAAGCAAATTTTCCAGAGATGTTCATGACATTATAAGCTAGCTTTGTGTAAAAAAAAAAAAAAAAAAAGTTTTAAAATAGGTTTTTTGGCTATTCAATTGTCAACATTATAATCAATCATAATGAAATTTTTCATTTTGTAGACAGCATATTTACGCAAAATACAGAGCAGGAAAGGAGCTTAAAAGCTATGCAAGAACCCTTTATGTGCAGATTATATTTACGGAGATATAGCTAGTCAAAGTCATTATCCACCAAACATGCCCCAAAATCTCCCTTATTAATCCAAGACATGTGCAATTTCAGTTCCATGGGTTACACATACGACCAAATCAGCATGCCAAGTTTCATAAAATCTGTGACAATGAGGTCCTAACGTCTGATGATATCACATGGAATTGCCCCATTCCAAAACATTATCTTTGTTTTTGAACCCTTCCAGTATTCGCTTTGCCCTTACAATTACGGCCTGTCTCCTGTTGAAAGATGAATCTTCTTCGAGCCGTAGGTTCACTGCAGACTAAAACAAGTCCTCCTGCAATATTGAGCAGTATTTGTGCCCATCCAATGTCCTTTCACCTCTTACAAGATTCCCAGCACATGAAAAGCATCCCCATAGCATGATGCTGCCACCACCATATATTTCACCAAAAGTGTGGTGTTTGAGGCATGGGTAGTGTTAGTCTCACGCCAAACATACCTCACTGAAGTCTGGCCATAAAGATCTATTTTGGTCTCATCTGGCCATAAAACCTTCTCCCACATGTTAACTGGGTTTTTCTCATGCTTTGCACCAAATGCCATATGTGCTTTTATGTGGACCTACTTAAGAAATGGCTTCTTTCTTGCTACCATCTCATAGAGGCATATTTTATGGAAAGATCTTGAAGTTATCGACCCATGAAACTTCAGTTTCAGCCAAAGACCACTGCAGACTTCTGAGAGTGACGGTTGGATTTATAGTAGTCTCTCTCACCAGTGAAATCTTGCTTTGAAGTTTAGTTTTGAAGCCTGTTCTAATAAATGTCTGGGTGCTGTGATGAACCTTTCATTTTCTGATGATGGATCTAGGACATTCAAACTCTTCATTTTTTTTCTGTGGCCATTTTCTGCCTTATGCATTTCAATAACTCTTGTTTCTCACATCAGGCAGAATGCTCCTTTGTCTTCATTTTAACAATGATTGTCCAACAAAGGCTATTGAGCACAGAGGTTTAAATACTTATACAGACACTAACTTTTGAACTTTTCTTCAGTTAAATGTCTGCAGAAAACTTTATATTGACTTTGAAAATTAATTGTTACAACACAGGAGTTCACATTAAAATACTGAATGGATAAATTTGTGTACAAATCTTTGGTCATGCAGAAAATTAATAACTTTCAAGGAGACTGAATACTTTTACATACCACTGTATGTGTGTCTATTATGCTGTACATATATAGCAATTACATAATGTTTTCTAGTAAAGAGAGCAGTATTTGTACAAGTCCCATTGTTCAAAGCCCAAACTCAAGAGACCAATATTGCATTTAATTTAACTGACCTGCTTTAGCTGTGGGTTTCTCATCTTCTGAGCTTTCAGACTCTTCACTGCTTGAACTGGTATCCTTCTTTCGAGCTATCGGCTTTGAAGTTGCGGATAATGGTGTTTTAGGGGTTGCTGTTGCAGGGGTTGTCTTCTATGGCAGAAAAGGCAAACATGTATAAATCTATCTATCAAAGCAAAAATACTAAATGACACAAAACAGACTCACCTTTTTTGCAGGCTTCTTGTCATTTTTTTCATCTGATTCATCACTGCTGCTAGAAGTTTCAGTCTTCTTGGGGATTGGTTTCTTTACTGTCATACAAAGAAGGAGAAAAAAAAAATAAAACTTGGGATAAAAATTAAGTCATACAAGACTTCTTGCATGTCACCACCCCGAACACAAGGTTTACTTTCTCTTTTCCCTGCTTGCAGACACTAATCTTTCACTATCACTTCTCCCCTTATGCTTTATACCATTAATTACAGAGGAGTTCAACACAGTTGTGGAAATGAAATACTTGATGCTGTTTATAAACACTAGACTAATAAAAAGTATGTTAGATTTTCCTGCATAATTTGGATACGTCAGTGGCAGCTTTTCCTGACTGGGTGTTGGGGTTCTCAAATTTAGTTATAGAGGTTTACGTCAAGCTGCAATGTTTATTTAAATTAACAAACAAATAAATAAATACAAACAAAAGAAAGCACTGTCCCTCAACCACACTGTATCTCATCAGGTGTTTGTTTAAATTAATTTCTTGTCAGCCACAAACATGCACAAAGGCAACATTGCTTCTGTGTACTTCAAAGTGATCAGCAAAATCAATCCAGAAATTAATTTAAAAAATTTGCTGGATCATCTCATCTCCGACTGTATTCCTCACATTTGTCTGCAAAGCACCGCAAAACTGCGCTTTCTTACTGAGGTTTATGATCTATTTATTCCTATTAATGCAGGCTAAGCATAATTCTTAAGTCAACACATACCTGTAAATGAAGGTCTATTTCTACACTATTAATTACCATAGATGATGAGTCCATGCTTCTACTAACCTTGTTTGGATGTGTGTCAGTCACATTTATTTACTAATTTTCACTTACAATCCTTCTGAAAGTTGTAGTTTATCATTAACCCCCATTTACTAGTCAATTGGGCCATTTACATACAGTAGAAAATTGCAGCGAGTAATTGATGCAGTGGCGAGTTTAGGGTGTCATTTACAAAATACAAGGTCAGCCTTAACATCAGCTTAATATATACCAGTATTTTAAATATAATAGCCAAAATGACTGATGAATGTAAAGATTACAGTTCATGTCTGCACACGATAGAACCATGTTAATTTGACCAAAATCAAAGGGGAAAAAAAGCGCGGTTTTACATTTACACGTTTTTAATAACCTCAATTGTGGTTATATGTTAACTAGCTGTCCCCCTCAGCTACGCACACGCAGTAGTAAAACAGGACAAACTTTAAAAATGAATTAAAAAATTTAATTCTGGCCAAGCAGAAGTATACTCCAACATCAAACTTTGGCACTGTATCTGACCGTGTTCAGCTCTGGGCAAGAGAGCGTCCCCCGCGTAGGGAGAAAGGCATGTGGTCGTGATATTTCTGGCAATCAGTGGCTATCCTCAAACAAAAGTAGCTCTGAACACTCTCTCTCTCAGTCTGTCGATGAGAATGGGGTGAGAGGTAGACAGTCTAGAATGGAAGCGGACGCAGAAGTGAGTTAGGACCTGCCCCCTCCCTTCGGCCCACATTCGCTCTGACGGAATTGCGCAAAT
Source organism: Polypterus senegalus (assembly GCF_016835505.1). Lineage (NCBI taxonomy): Eukaryota > Metazoa > Chordata > Cladistia > Polypteriformes > Polypteridae > Polypterus > Polypterus senegalus. Next base: position 215,974,201 of record NC_053154.1, on the reverse strand, counting down.
AAAAACATCGGTACTGCAAGTGAAATACGATACTTGAGAAGTCACAGAAAAAAAAAAACTATTTAAATTCGTCAGGTAGTTCCCTTGTGAAAAGCGGACAAGCATACAGACGCTAGAGATAGAGAGAGATATATATTAGTTATTTCAGTTACTGACATTTTCTCTAGCTGCAGAAGAGCACCTACTTTGATTATCAGATGAGTTAAATCCAGCACAGGAAGCCCATTTCTCACAGGTGTGTATCTGTATTAGTCAGTTATTTAAAAACTCGTGGACCTTTAATTAGTACAGTTCACATTATAATCTCTCAGTGTATAATTTCTCAGAGAATGCATCAAGTAAACACCTGACACAGCCTACTTTATGCTAACTTAACGTCAAATAACCGAATATTAGTACAATATACATTACATAATTATTGAAATACAATAATACATTAATAGCAATATTAATACTGTAATACAACCAATTTCCTTTATTGCATCTCAATGGAAGTTCCATCTTAAAGAGCAATGTCATTAGCCTGGACGTTATTAACAGTCATAACTGTATTGTGCATTTTTCTGTAATAGAACATAAAATATATACTTACTAAAACATTTACATATTTGGCTGACACCTTTACCTGAGGTGACAAACATTTGATACACAACTGGTTCAATTTCTTTAATTTTTTTCCAGTTGGAGTACAGACTGAAGAAGTGGCATGTTCGTGGTCACAGTGACAGTAGTGCGATTTGATTCCACAAACTCATGGTTTGAAGTCCAAAGCCTTAACCACTATGCCGCACTCTCTGCCAAAAACTACACCACACTGCCACAGTAGTAACAGCAGCTTTAAAATGCCGATATACCTATTAAGATATTACCAAATTATCATTTAAGTAAGCTAGTACTGGAATCTTAAAGTGTGATGGACATGGGAATCACTCCAATGTAACAACCATGGGGAAAAATGTTATCGTTAGGGGATTTCAGCATAGGGTTTATAAAGGATGAAATCAACAAGGACTACCTAATTTATCTTACCATGTGGACATTATAAATTTATACTCTGACACATTCTCTCCAGTAAAAAAAGCAAAAAAAAAAAAAAAAAGGAAGAAATCCTGCTTATTAAATAAAAATCCAAACATATCTAACTGTTGAATTAGTGAATTCAAAGGTAATTCAGGATATTTTCATTTAAATAAATTATGTAAATATCTTATAAACATATACTTTTAAAATCTGGTTTGTTACAGAATCACTTTAAAATTTGCAACTTTTGCCACTGTAAGGTTTATATTTACATCATTAGCTTGATAAGAACAAACTAAAGATTAACAGATGAGTTAAAGTGATTCGGTTTTCAAATGTCACAAAATCCTGGAACTTTAAATTTTCCCCATTTGCCCAAACTACTTTCCTGCATGAAATCAATCTTGTCAGCTTTATATTAATCTATTTCAGAACTCCTGTAAAAACACCCTTTGTTGTGCTACTTTCAAAGTATCTTATATGACTGATCAGATTTCTTTTATTACTTAGTCTGTGTACTAGTCCAGAAGTAAAATATTAACTGGACCTGTAGTTTAACTGGTAGAATGCATTACACTCACCAATGTACCCTTCAAAAATAAGGCATATGTGGATTATAAGAATGGGCATTAGTCTGGGTTCAAAAACCAAACACCACAAATTTAGCGCTTGCATATATGCACATTTAGCAATGAAGGATGTTGCTTTTCCTATGCTGTCAACAGACATGATCACAGTGCTTTGAAGCAATAAATGATTTGTATTTTTGCATTATCAAATGAAGCAGGTCATTTCATCATTAGTGCAAGCAATCCAAATAGCTATTTTGTTTAGATACTTGCCTTGACAGCACACAGTCTTATATACAGAACTGTATGTGTGATATTTCCCTCATGGCTGCAAACTGTACAAAGCCTGTTAGAAAATGGATGGATGCTTAAAATGCTTAAAGAGGACATCCATGGACATTTGATATATTCAGATAATGAATGCAAATCTTCCTACCCTTTGCTTTTTAATACTGTTTCCTATATAGACGATACAATTACACCATTATTTTGTCTCCACTTACAACACTGACACTAGAAGTTTGCGGGTCAAAACTCACATTGCTACTGGCTGGCAAATATACAAGCTATAAAGACATGGAAATTAACTGAAATTGATGAATTTACACACACACTTGGTTATTAATGGCAATAAAACCTTGCTGTACTTTTTATATGTATTGCTTTGTGCCCAGGTAGGTACTAATTATTAATATATTAATAACCAAATTGTCCTCCAAATACTCAAGAGTACCGAATCAATGCAGGATTCACTTCCTGGCAGAAAATCTATGTTGCCTCTCTCCACGCGCTTCACTTTTCTTGATCCACTCAAACCTAAACAGTAATCTTTGGAAAATGCCTGGGATTAAAAACACTTGGAGAACTGTATGTATATAATGCTTCTGCATCTTATGGACATCTATATCTACTTCTCAGCAACACAGCATTTCTTCTAAATTGAATTTTTTCTAAAAGAAACCAACTTTCCCACCCATTTCTGTTACAGAAGAAATACTCAAAAATCTCAAAACAATCTTTTCAAAGATCCAAGGATACAATGGGAAAAGGGTCTTTCAATATTTCAAAAAAAAAAAAAAAAATTTAAAGGAGTGAAAGGTAGCCATGCATTTTTGGGGACATTTTCCCTGCCCACTAGAACTATTTTTGCCCATGCTCTTAGCCATACTCTGTCTCAGGCGGGGTGGGGGGGTTGAATTCTGTCTTATGATGTTTGGTCTTTTTTTTTTTTGTTCCAACTTTAATTTTACAATTTTGTTCAAACCCCCCGTTTGACTATTAAGACATTTATTATACCAATTCACTATATACAAATTTTTTTTCTCCCACATACAAAAAAAAAAATCTCCTCACATCTGATCAGTCACACATTTTGGATAATATTAAACAAGCATTAATCCTGCAATGACATGTTAAAATTCTCCTGTGTTGGAGACAGAATTTCTAGACACGAGTTTGTTTTCTTTTCTACATGTGGACATTTGGTGCTGTGAGACAGTATTAAATGTGGTACTTGTTCATTTTTTCTCACGTAATACTTTTCCTTCTGGGGAAATGGGTCTACCTGCAATCACGCAGGAGTCCAGTACCAACTTTCACCTGGAACCACCGATAATTGGGGGGTTTGGGGTGGGGGGTCTGTAGCAAGAACCATTATGTTTTAAAACATTGCTGGTAATGAAAATATTGGTTCTTTCGACATCCCCAGTACTCTTGATGTTAAAATCTAACAAAGTTGGTAAATGTTTTGAATAAATAATCAGAAATGTCACAATGTATACATGGAGATCTGAACTTGACATTAAATTACAGATTCTCAAAAATGGTAAGAGTTCAATGGTGTGGATTCACAGGTTTGCACACACATTCAGCTTTATATATATATATATATATATATATATATATATATATATATATATATATATATATATATATATATATATATATATATATATATTTTTACCTCCTCTTTGCTTAATCAGCTGCTGGCTTGCTGCATGCCATGTGATCTGCATCTTGCACGGCACTTCAAACATTTAAAAGCCTGTACTGCAACTGTCTTACTGTGCGTTTTATTTCCAGCCCCAGGCGTGGTTGAATTTGGCACAAAGTCCCCTCTTGTGAGATGTGAGCTCTTGATATTTTTTAGTTTATAATTTCAAAACGGAGTAAGAATCTGAAAATCTAACATCACATTAAAGTTCGATAAATTCTGAAAAGAATGATACCAAACATATAAATGTAGATTTTAAAATAAGCCGATCTAAAGAATGACAAAAAACATGACATAAAATTGTTGCACAAAACTGTTGCATTTTTAGGCTTAGAATTTTATATATTTACATTGTACAATGCCATGCAAGCTTGAAATATGAATCAACATTCAGCTTTATGCAGTTTTCGCAGCATGTTATTTGCATGCATGGTAAGAAAAGGCAAAATATGCCCTATAGCCAAGCCACAATGAAGCAAGTTTTTTTTTTCTGTAACACATACCGAGACACTTTTGTGTTCAGAAGATAGAAAGAATAACTGAAGATGTTTTGTTTCAGCGAGTAAAAGTAATTAGTAACTTCTAGTTTCCTGTTAGATATTTGCTTAAACCCATTTTATGATGAGGTAGATCTAATTTTAGAGTTTAGTGCTAATAGGGCATTGTGACTTGTAGCAATTTAAAATGAACTTGGAACAAATCACCTATAAAGGTGATTATCCTACTAATCACTCTAAATAAATGTAAGTATACTTTACTAGCAGACATTTGGCAGAAAATGATGATTAAGTCAAGAATTACTCTTTGTTGTGAAAGGGGACACATTTTTACCTCCTTAACTGGAATAAACCAATCTAACATTCTGACATTTATTTTATTAACAAGTATGTGAAAATTGCCTTGTACAAAATAGGTGGGATTTGAGGTGTAAAGCCATGAAGTAGACGTGGTGCTCCAGTGGGAGTAATATGCTCAGAAAGGAACACTGATGCTGCATTATTGCGAATAATATCTATACAAATATATTACCGTGTGAGTAAGGTATAGCAATGGCCGGGAACACATTTATGTACCTCATAATAGCAAAAAAAAAAAAAAAACTCTTTCATTGAACAGTTTTTATGGAAGGGGGAAAAAAAAATCATGATGCAAAATCAATTCACCCTTTTTTTTTAATATAAAACCTCCATTAAAGAGCAGCAGTGATGCTGCATAGATTCTTCGGAGGAAGTCTACCATCACAGAGAGAGAGAGAGAGAGACACACACACACACACAGACAGACAGACAGAGGGAATAGCATAACACATCTACCTGTAAGTCTACAAAAAATTGACAGGGGGTATTGTTCTATTATTAAACTCCTTACAAAGGAAGGACTCAATGGAAATCCATAAGAGGTTGAATGCGATATATGATGATGATCCACCTTTGTACTACAAGGTAAAGTTTGGGTCAAAGCAATTTAAATAGGGTCGGGAATCGACTGAAGAGGATGCCCACATGGGGTGTCCTGTAGAGGAATCTTCACAGGAAATGTGGCAAAAAGTATAGGCTAGGATTATGGAAGACTGTTGTACAAGTTTAATGTTACAGCTCATGAATTAGGCATTTCATCTGGCACAGTTTCCACAATTATCCAAACTAAATTGATGATGCAAAAGGTGATTACCTCATGGGTGCCGACATTGGACATTTAGACCAGCTGTTACAGACGCAAATCAAATGTATGTTTTTATTGTACAACAGTAACAATATGAGCAGCTCACTACTCAAAACGTTAATTCTGGAAAGCAGCCAGGACGGAACCCACGACCTGTTGATTATAAATTAGCACTACCAAAGCTGTCGTTCCAACAATATACACTAACCCGATTTCTTTTTCTTCGGTTATATTCGTCAATAAAAGCACACTTGTTTTGTTATACTTGTACCTTTTATGAAAGTGCTTATTTGATATTTGGACTTTAGTCTTCATATATTATACACTTCAGTTTTTAGTACTAATGACAAAATTTTGACATGAAGAGAGTGTGTCTTTTAGGTATGTGTTCAACATTTCTTGCATTTCCCATCATTCTACACTTACATAGATCTTTGTAGAAATGCATGTGTTCCAAATAACGATATATTATACAGCTCCAGGTACCTCACTCCCAGAATAACAAGGCTTGATCTGGGAGAATTTTGCCCTTTGGTGGGGATGGTATAGCAGGCTGTTTATGCTAATCGACACATTTACAAAACAAAATACACTGAATGGAGAAGTGTGAAGGGATTTAAGGTTGGCCAGGATTACGAGTTTTTTTCATAAGCTTCAGTAATTTTAGTGTTGAAAGAAATTGCACCAGTATTTTCTCACAGAATGTTACTGGAGACAAAACATGGGTTCACCAACCTGACCCTGAAGCTGAACAAGTTTATGCAATGTAAATATAATGGGTCCCTAGACCCCGAATGAAATATTCACGTTCAATGTAAAAAAAAAAAAAAAAAAGTTATGGTGTCAGTCTTCTAAAATGCAAAGGGTGTTCTGCTGCTGGAATTCATGCCACAAAATACAACTGGAGAAACCTATGCTTCCACAATGAAGTCATCAGAATAGCAGTGTTTTGGGAAACTGTTGGCAGGCATGTTGTTTCTATATGACAATGTACTGTACCACAAATCTCAATCTAAGGCAGCTATTAGGGAATATGGCTTCACGGAAAGTAACCATCCACTGTACAGTCCAGACTTGGCCCCAGAGATTACTTTCTCATTTGAAACATGAGGAAATTCCTACATAGAAAGAAATTTTGGGACAACAATGACCTCAAGGAGGCAGGAACATTTTGGCTGGAGATCCACGATGTCTCCTTATATTCCTTTAAAATAATTAAATCATAGGGGGCAAAAAGGACCAAGTGTGTTGAAGTCAAAAGGAAATACACATTGAAAATTAGTGAAGCGACTTTGACAATCAGATTTTATTTAGGTAAATTAATGAAGACCCCCTAAAAATGTAAAAAGTTTTTTCAAAACTCCAATGACAGTAATTTGCTATTAAAATTAAAAAAAAAAAAAAATAATATTGTGCCTGTTCCTCTTCAACTATACACCATCGGTGGAAAAACGGCTATATCTCAATTTTACCTGGTGTTTTAGCAGGTGGCTTTTCTTCATCCCCACTAGAAGAATCCTCCTCATCTGAACTGTCATCCTTCTTCACCTTTTTGGCAGCTGGACCATTACCAATCGCTTTTCTTTTCTTGGCCTCTGGAGACCTTAACCAAAGCAAATGTGATATGTATACTTGTATCATTACCTCCAACATTGGTTAGGTTTTTTTTTTAAATAAAAGACAATTCTCTAAATGATACAAGTTAAAAGAAAGTAAGATTTTAAGAGCTAAAGTATCTTTGAACAAAAACAGCTTCAGAAGGAATACATATTAAAATGACACAAATACATGAAAAATAGCTTACATTTTCTTAGCAGTACAAAACTGATTAACATACCATCACTATAACTCCATGTATAAGTGTATTCAAACGATTTCTCTGAATGTGTTCTTCAAAAAATACATAGTATTTAAGAAGGAAACAAACATTCCTAATTATCTTCAGGAAATGTGATATTACACAGGAAATAAAACTCAAAGAATTTTTTTTCTTCTCATACTTAAGCATCTCTTCCAGGAACACTGCACAGCTTTCTTAGTTCTTGTAATGAGGATAGACAATTACAGTTTGCTAAATATGTTTTTATTTTAGGTTTATTTAGATGTAGCTTTTACTTGAATTGTGTAACTAAAGCTAGCATTACTTTTGCTAGGAGCCTAGTAGGCAGATGCCCAACTCATGCAGGCACATGACAATGACTCAGAGGATGTTTTTCAGAAGAAAAAAAGAACCGTTTGAAATGCATACAAATTACAGAATTCTGGAAAGACAATTGTGAAATATTAAGAATGGTATTGCATCTATGTATATGATTAAGCTCAAAATTATGCACGTGAAACAGCAATTTATCAGCTGACCAATTTCAGCTGGTGCAAGATCCTACAGGAAATAGCCATATGAAAAGGCACCCCATAAAGGAAATAATTTTTAAAAGTATTTTCAGAGGCATCATAACTGCCAGAGAGCAGCTCTGTCAGATTTGCCATCTACCATCCCTCTGCTCTCAAGCATCACAGTAGGCTTAAACCGACAAAGACTGCAACAACTAAAGCTATAGCAACCTGATACAAATCTTACTGTGTGACCCCGATATAAAACTTGCTCAGATTGTATGTTTTCCATACCTAACATTTAACCCTGGTTTTTAAACAAATAAACAAGCAAAGATGGAAATAAAGTTTGGGTTCTATGCTGATGGCGTCTTGATCAGGACATTTAGAAATGACCAATGAGAGTTAATACATAATGAGCTGGGCAAACACATTTGTGAATTCTGGACAGTGAAGCTCTTGAAGTGATTTTTGGCCTTTGCTAATGTATCAGGGAGAGACAGTGATAAGCAATTTGGCCACTGCTGTTTGACTCACGAGTGAAGGATAAAAGAGGCAAGTATTGTGAGGTGTAAACATAACACAAATCTATTAATTTAGGCATTTCCAGTATTGTCCACCAATACAAAAAGAACCTTGGAGGTTACAGTGCCTTTCATGAATATTTTGTTACGATAAAACAGTTCTAAAGCTAATATTGTCATTGATAAAAAGACTTTTCAAATGTGAACTGTTCTGCAGAGCCCCAATATGGTTAACTCTACTGTAAAACACAGATGATGTTACTTCTTGATCTCCAAACTCCACTGCAGGTGTGAACTGAATGCTTCACATGGTGGTACATTTTGGATGTTCTAAGATCATAAATTAGGGAAAAGTGCACAATTTGCATCATTGGGCTGCCAGAGGATATATATTTTTTTTTAAATATATGTATGTAGTTAGCACACAAATATTCATCAGACTTTGTGTTTTCTTGATTACAGAGTCAATAGAAAAGAGCACATTTTAGAGTACCAAACATTCCTTTTGAAAAAAGTAAAGCAATACAGCAAGCTATATAATGTTTCTTTCTTTAAGGGCAATCAATTTAGTAATAGACCACTTTGAACTTTGAAAAAAAAAAAAAAAAAAAATGTCAAATATTTGTAGGCAAAGCCCAGTGTTAGAATAACCAAATATACTGCTCAAAAAATTAAAGGAACACTTTTTAATCAGAGTATAGCATCAAGTCAATGAAACTTCTGGGATATTGATCTGGTCAGTTAAGTAGCAGTCGGGGTTGTTAATCAGTTTCAGCTGCCTTGGTGTTAATGAAACTAACAACAGATGCACTAGAGGGGCAACAATGAGACGACCTCCAAAACAGGAAAGGTTTAACAGGTGGAGGCCACCGACATTTTTCCCGTCTCATCTTTTCTGACTGTTTTTTCACTAGTTTCGCATTTGGCTACAATCAGTGTCACTACATGTAGCATGAGGCAATACCTGGACCCTACAGATGTTGCAGAGGTAGTCCAACTTCTCCATGATGGCACATCAATACGTGCCACTGCCAGAAGGTTTGCTGTCTCCCCCAGCACAGTCTCTAAGGCAGAGAAGAGATTCCGGGAGACAGGCAGTTATTCTAGGAAAGCTGGACAGGGCCATAGAAGGTCCTTAACCCATCAGTAGGACTGGTATCTACTCCTTTGGGCAAGGAGCAACACGATGAGCACTCCCAGAGTCCTACAAAATGACGTCCAGCAGGCCACTGGTATGAATGTCTCTGACCAAACTATCAGAAACAGACTTCATGAGGGTGGCCTGATGTCCTGTAATGGACCCTGTGCTCACTGCCCTGCACCGTAGAACTCGATTGCCATACAATACCAGAATTGGCAGGTCTATCACTGGCGCCCTGTGCTTTTCACTGATGACAGCAGGTTCACCCTTAGCACATGTGACGGACGTGAAAGTGTCTGGAGAAGCCACGGAGAACATTAAGCTACCTATAACATTGTTCAGCATGACCAGTTTGGTGGTAGGTGAGCGATGGTCTGAGGAAGCATGTCCATGAAGAAACACACAGACTTCCACAGACTAGACAATGGCACCTGGACTGACATTACATCTCAGGATGAAATCCTTGGACCCATTTTCAGACCCTACGCTAGTGCAAGGAGTTCTGGATTCGTCATGGTCCATGATAATGCCTGGCCTCATGTCGAGAGAGTATACAGGAAGTTCCTGGAGGATGAAAGAATTGATACCATTGACTGTCCCCCACGCTCGCCTGATCTAAATCCAATAGAACACCTCTGGGATATTATGTTTCGGTCCATCTAATGCCGCCAGGTTGCACCTCAGACTGTCCAGGACCTCGGTGATGCCCTGGTCCAGATCTGGGAGGAGATCCCCCAGGACACCATCCATTCTCTCTTTAGGAGCATGCCCCGACATTCTCAGGCATGCATACAAGCACGTGGAGGCCATTCAAACTACCGAGTACGATTGAGTTGCTGCAATTAAATTTCTGCAAAATGGACTAGCCTGCCACATCATTTTTTCACTTTGATTTTTGAGGTGTCTTTGTATTCAGCCCTCTGTAACTTGATAATTTTCATTTCCATCAAATGATGTGGCATCCTAACACATAACCCAGTCCATATCAGTATAGTTATCCAGCAGGATTTTTCCCCCCATTGAGATCTGATGTGTTCCTTTAAATTTTTCTGAGCAGTCATAACAATCAGTATCAATGATCAATGGCAGAATGTATTAGCTGATTAACTGAAACAGCTGTGTAGAAGGAATAAAACTGGGCAAGGACTAAATACTTAAAAAGGTGAGGCTGTGGTAGATAGGTTGGTTTAACCTGCTGATCTTAAACTATGACAAAAGCAAGCAACAAGACATAAGATGGTCATCCAGCATGATCAAGGTCTCTCCCAAGCAGAAATTCTACAGCAGACAGTTGTTTCCAGATGCACAAACATTCATGTTTGAGGACCAGAAATGCAGTGCCCAGACATGGAAACGGAAGGCAGCAAATGAGAAACACTGTACATCAGGCATATTTCTCTTTAAAACTGTAAGATCTCCAGCAATGATACCTGCTCAGAAATCTCTGGGGTTCTGGAACACCCATCTGTAGGGCAGAGAAGTCCCAGATGGGGGACTCCCAAACATGCCTCACTACACACAGCATCACTCTTCTTTAGATGTTGCATATTTTGCATAAAGGTGACAGTTGCTGTTGTGCGGTAGGAAGACAATACACAAAAGAGGCCAGGGCCTACATCATACAGGAATTCATTGGCTTCTGAAAACAAAGTTCTTAATGATACTTGGTTCTTTATACTTGCCCATATCTTCTGAATTCAAAACATCAACTAAAAGTATCCTGTGTCTGCTTAATGTCTAATATATGCCTGACCATGACATTCACCATTGATACAATACAAATTAACATGGATGTTCGTGGTACCAAGAACCAAAATATGGCTTTTTTTACCTTTCTAAAATTAGTGCGAGGGCATGATGAATTTTTAATAAATACAGTAGAGTCTTACTTATCCTACCTTCGCTTATCCAACATTCCGTATTATCCAACGTCCCACCGCAAAAAAAAAACAAAAAAAAACGCATCAATCGGCAACAAAAACTGCAAGTTGCGAGCGTAGTCTATTTTTTGTTGCTCCCGACTCTACCGCAGCTAATTACAATGGAACCTCGGTTTGTGAGCATAATTCATTCTGGAAATGTGCTCGCAGTCCAAAGCACTCATACAGTATATCAATGCGAAAATCCCCATAAGAAATAATGGAAACCCAGATGATTCGTTCCACAACCCAAAACCTTTCATATAAAATGATTAATACAAAATATAATGTAAAAATACATAAAGCAAATTAACATGCACTTTACCTTTGAAAAGAATCATGGCTGGTGTGAGCGAGTTTCTAAACTCTTGTGGGATTCCACCCAATGGGACGACACGCGGAAGAGCGCACCAAAGAAGGAATCGTGTCTCCTAGCGCTGTAGCAGTTCGCCATAAAAGCAAATCCGAAAAGATCGGACATGCTATAAGCACCTGCCGTCGATGGGTGATACAAGGAACATTATAAATGTGCAGGGTATAGTATTACTTACTCCCCTCCCCCCCGACCCTGCCTGAGTGCCGTGTCTGTGTATAGGAGAATGGCAGATCTCGCTATAATAAATAACCGCGCTGTTGCTGTTTCAAGCTTAATAAAGCTGGTGTTGCTAGCTCAGCTTTGAGTTTTCGGGTGCAAGACGGGGACGCACACGTCACAGCACAAACACACACGCAGTCACAATGCTGTAGTAAACGGTATACGCTCGTACGGATGTTGACTATGAGTGATGGAGTTAAGGCTCTAGAAACTGCAATTACACTGAGCAACAAGAAGCTACAGGAATCAACATAATAATGCTACTAAGATGGCGAAACTTGACAGTGGAAAAAAAAAACACTCGTCAGGAAAGCAGACTACGATCAAACTTTTTAAGTACAGTACATACTGTATTTAACTTCAGACAATTCTGTAACTAAGTTCATTTTTTCAGTTAATTTAATCTGTTTTGTTGTAAACAATAATTAGGTTTGTAATGTGTAAAATTATAACACAGTCGGACATTTAATAGCCTTTTTCTTAACACCTGCCATTGTCCAACATTTTCGCTTATCCGACGTTCTGCCGGCCCATTTATGTCAGATAAGTGAGACTCTACTGTAGTTTTAAAAGTGTGTACCTTACACAATTGAATTCCTGTATACTCCAGAACTGTCACCAAGTATTTAAAGAAACAAAATCTTTATATAAAACATGTGATTCTCAGTTGTGGACTCAGGTGACAGCCCTACATCTCCAACATCCATATTAATTATTTCTGCCATTATTTTCTACATTTTTTGTGAAGATTAGCTTTAAAGTCAGGTTCAAAACAGAAGGCATTTAAAATGAAATAAAACAAACCTCAAACACACACAACCAAATTACTGTTTATGTTCATACTGGATACATTACCATAGGGCAATATCAAATACCTACTTGATCCAGAAGTTAAATATGTCAGTAAGACTGCTATCCTTTGGGTCCTGAGGTTTCTGTTTAAGAAAATGAATAAATAAAATTTTAATTGTAAACCCACAAAATAATCATTATCATTAAATTAATTTGAAGAACATGCTTACCGATACTACTTTCTAGAAAACACTTTAAAGGAGCTGTAACAAAACGTTTGATAATGGATTCTTATCATTAGAACCAACAGAGGGACACCATTTTCCCCAAATTTTGATCCATACTTTTGATTTACAGTTACAAAGCTTAGAAAGTGGAAACAAGTAGTCAGCTACCAATGCTATTTATCCTGTGAGCACATTTGAAAAAAGGTTGATTTTGTAGTCAAAGTACTTCTTGCACAAGTCTTAACAACAAAAGGAGTTTAACTGAAGAGCACCTTTTTTCCTACTGTGACCTGTGCTGACTCTCTAGCCAATAGTGCTAAAGTATCATTGAAAAAGCCACATTTATCTTTAAATTTTATGGAAAAATAAGCTAACCAAGGACCATTCACTTAAGTACATATTTGTTCCGAGGGAAATGCAGTCTTGGTGTGAATACAGAATTAACAAATATAAATAATGAAGCTGAACCAAAGAGTTACCCTGATTGTTATCAAGATACATGGACAATGTAGCAATGGCAAGACATACACATCTTCTAACTGTATTGGCCATGTCATTTCATGATTTATAACACTGGGTATTACAGCTGTTTACTCAGTCTATGCACAGAATATGAAAGCAAATCAGAAACTGCTTAAAAAAAGGAAACAAATCATACAAAAATCGGGTTGCAATAGTGTGCGCACCTTTTGATTTTATTACAGTAGTCTTTTTGGGTTATCAGTTTGACACATCTGGACTTGGTGATTTTTGACCATTCTTCCATGCAAAAAAATAAAATACCCAACAGATTTCCAATTAAATTAAGATCTGGGCTCTGGCTGGGCCATTCTAGAACAATGATTCTCCTTTCATGAAGCCATTGCTTGCTGAATTTGATGTATGCTTTAGATAACTGCCATCCTGAAAGGTGAATTTCCTCTTCAGCATCCTAGCAGATGCATGAAGGTTTTATGCCAAGATAGACCGATACTAGGAGTTAATAATGATTCCATCCACCTTGACTAGTGCCAGTTCCAGCTGAAGAAAATCAGCCCCAAAGCATGATCTGCCTCCACCACGATTCACTGTGTGTATGATGTTCTTTTGATAATATGCTAGGGTTACTTTTGGGACAAACCTACCTTTTGGAATTATGGCCAAATAGTTCAACCTTGGTCTCACCAAACCATAATACATTTTTCCACATGGTTGTGGGTGTCTGGGTATACATTTTTGCAAAGTTTAGCCAAGCTTAAATGTTTTTCTTTGTGAGCAAAGTCTTTCAATACTGGTTGTCCTTACCCCACAATCCACACATATGAAGAATACGACCATTATCACTTGTAGGGAGCAACCAGTACTTGCCAGGTAATCCTGCAGCTCCTTTAATGTTGCTGTATGCCTCTTGGTGGCCTCCCCGACCAGTTTTCTCCTTGTCTTCTTATCAATCTTCCTGACATCCTGATCTTGGTAGAGTCACTGTTGAGCCATATTTTCTCCACTTGTTGACGACTGTCTTCACCATACTCTATGGGATCTTTATGTTTGGGTACTTTTTTGTACCCCTGTCCTTATTGATACCTTTCAATAATGAAATCTCGTTCATGTTGTACAAGTTATTTGCAGACCATGGATTTAGAGTAGGTTGCAACCAAGAGGATATCAAAATAATCTTACACGAACAGCCAAACTTTACCTGAGCTCAATCTGAGCCAGTTTAACTGATGACAGGTCTATACTAACTACTATTTGAGGTCAGACTTATTGTGATTGGTTGATTCTGAACGCAGCCACATCCTTGATTATTACAGGATGTGCACACTAATGAAACCATATTTTTGAACTTTTTATTTCCCCTTATTTTATTAAGCACTCTCTGATTTGTTTTAATCTTCGTTTAGATTGCAATTAAGGTGGAATACACTCTGACAAGATTCATCTTGGTTTCAATTTTTATTACACAAAATCTGCAACTCTGGCAGGGATATGTAGACCTTTTATAACTACTCTATACCCTTTCTGTAATATGGAGACCAAAACTGCGCACACTATTTCAGATGCTGCCTCACTAGTGTGTTATACAGGTTAAACATAAACACATGACTTGTACTAAACATAACTTGCTATAAGAAGTGACCTAATATCCTATTAGCCTTCTTGATTACTTCTTCACACTGTCTTGATGTAGAAAGTGAGAAGTTCACTATAACTCCTAGTCATTCTCAAAGGTGTACTTTTGTGATTCAGCAACTAGAACAGAAAAAAACAAAACCAAAAATATGCCAACAATGAAAATCTTAAACAGTTAAAAGAATAGTAATGGTGACCACATTCGAACACAAATTCAGTTAAACAGGTTACCTGGAGATGGTAAATAGGTCTGTGAGGGATGTGTACTCAACCTGTGATGAACTGGTGCCTTGTGCAGCAATTCTTTATGCCCTCAAAAGACAGAGTTACATTCAGACTGATTCAACAAATAAAAAGGCTGATTTTAGCAGCCATGTGTATGTTTTTCTGTATGTATATGTGGAAAATTGAAATTGATTTTCACATCTTAAAAGTACAATTTTCATTTTAACATTGTTTGTGTTGTGAAGAACTGCTAGATATCAATCCAAGAAAAAAATTAATTATACAACAAGTGGTTTCCAGGACATACAACCCTGAACATTGAGATCTGTGTACAATGATAACTTCCTAAAAAATTACCTCTCTTATTTAAACAAGTTGCATTGGGTTTGCCTTGTCACAGACTCCACAACTACTACTTCTGTTACAGTTTGGTCCAGTACTTATTCTATATCCTTCAAAAACAATTTGAGCTTTTTCCAACAATAACTGCTACAGACATTGATTTAGCTGTGATTTTTACAATCTGTACCATTCAGTCATGGAACCAGAACTACTGATTTGCAACTTTTTTGCAAGAACATTTTTTTTAAATAATTTACTTAAGTATACATGTATGCATACATGGAGGTGCTGACACACACACTCAAAACAAAAATTAGAAGTAAAGATGGTTGATAGCTTATTTGCCCTAAGAGTACACACTGGATGATGAGGAGGAAATAATTAAAAACACACACAAACTATCTGTATAGGTTAATATGGACAGAGGCATTATGCCACTCCTTTATACCAATCCGTCAATCTAGGCAACTTGTTTATGTCGCTTGACCTAATGCGTTTACTTTCAAAATTAAATTATTATTTAATCTGTTGATTGGATTCAATTTCCTATTTATTTTACTCTACATCATATCAGTGCATGCTCCTGACGACCTATTTTTGAACAAGATAAGGTCAGTTGGCCTGGGCAGACAGAGAAAAAAAAATTCCAGTTAAGCTGCAGGGGGAAAAAAAAGACCAACAGCCCTCACATAATCTAATGTTAGTGTATCAAAGCACTTGTAGTTTCATGGGGACTATTCCTGTCAATATTCTATACTAACATGCACATGCTCCAACCTCCAAGGAGAACCCCCAGCACCATTATGTAAAAGTAACAAACTGGAAAGAGGAACAAGATGCTGAATAAATAGAGCAGTGCCAGTCATTTGGTTCCACTTCAAGCACTGCTTGTGGGCAAACTGGAATGTAATAATACTGTGTACATAAGACAATAAATGTGAAACAAACCAATTACACTGTATATCAAAGTAGTGCCTTACATAAGGCAGTGCCATTGTCCTCCTGCATGTACATCGGTATATCATAAGAAATGTCAAAATATGCACTATACACAAGCCACAATGATACACAACAAATCACATTTTTTTCTATGATACAACTTTACTTTTTTTGGTTCAGAAAATGACAGAGAACACAATTAAGGTGTCCACATTTAAGTGAGCAAAAGTAATTAGTAACTTGCAGTTACCCGTCAGTATACATTTATTCATATCCGTTTTACAAATGAGCCAGATCTTATTTTTGAGTCTCATGCCAATAAAGTATTGTGAATTGAAGCAATTTAAACAAACTTGAAATGAATAACCTTTAAATAATTGTTGCAACATCACCGAATACCGATACATGTGCCAAGTTGCAGCAATCCATTGACAACTAAACTACTGTGTTACAAGATAAAACACCTTCACACCATTTCTCCATCACTGTCCAGTGTCAGAAACCTTGTGTGGTGCATGGGTAGAGGAGCTTATTCGTAATCTTCGAGCATCTATCCACCCATATTCTTCCCCAACCCCTCAATGGGATGGTATCTTGCATAGTCAATGTTTTGAAATGATGATGTGGCAATGTGAGCGTCAATATGTAAGAGATAACTGAGATAGAGGTGAGGAGTGACAGATCCATTCAAGGGGGAGTTGAGATTACATCAGGGATTGGCTATAAACCCTTTCTTGTTTGCAGTGGTGATGAACATGTTGACAGATGAGATTAGCAAGGAGTCCCAGTGGACTATAATGTTTGCAGAGGACACTGATCTGTAGCAAGAGTTGGGAGCTGCTTGAGGAGGCCCTGGAGAGATGGAGAATTGCTGTAGAGAGGACAGGAATAATGGTCAGTAGGAACAAGACAAAATATGTATGTAAATGAGAGGGAGATCAGAGGAGTGGGGGAGGATGCAAAGAGTAGAGTTGGTGAAGGTGGAAGAGTTTAAGTGCTTGGGATCAACAGTACAGAGTAACAGGGAGTGCAGTAGTGATGGGTCGTTCTTGAACGAATCTTTAATGTGACTCGGGAAGAACGAGTCGTCTCGTGGGAGTGATTCGTTCAGTCGCGCATGCGCATTTGCGCGACTTCCAATAGTTTCTGTATTGGAATTGATTCACCGGTTTCGAGTCTTCGGGTTTTTTGAGTCATTCGTTCTTCACGCGACAGCCCCATAAGCTTAACCAACTCAGTCTGAGCCAGAAACAGAATTGATTAGTTCATCTCTCGAGTCTTTGGGTTCGAGTCGTTCATTCATCACGTGACAGCCCCATAAGCTTAACCTATGCAGTCTGAGCCGGAAAGAGAATTGAACGGAATGACTCAAAAAATGATTCGTTCATTTGGCTGAACGACACTCAAAGGTCCGAGTCAGTAAAATGATCCGAACTTCCCACCACTAGAGTGTAAACGATAGGTGAAGAGAACACAGGTGGGTGAAATGGGTGTAGAGGAGTGTCAGGAGTGATTTGTGACAGACTGGTATCAGCAACAGTGAAAGGGAAGGTCTACAGGATGGTAGCGAGACCAGCTATATTATATCGGTTGGAGAAGAAAGCAATGACCAAAAAACAGGAGACAGAGCTGGAGGTGGCAGAGTTAAATATGTTAAGATTTGCATTGGGTTTTACAAGGAAGGATGGACAGGGATAAGAAATGAGTACATTAGAAGGTTTGCTCAGGTTGGATGGTTTGGAGACAAAGTCACAGAGATGGAGAGATGCTGGATATATTGGGGAATGGATGCTACGGATGGGGCTGCACGGCAAGAGGAAAGCCTAAGAGGAGGTTTATGGACATGGTGAGAGAAGACAAGCAGATGGTGGGTGTAACAGAGCAAGATGCAGAGGACAGAAAGAAATGGATGATGATCCGCTGTGGCGACTCCTAATGGGAGCAGCCAACAGAAGATGATGTGCCAATGTGAACTTCTAAAACATCATAACCTATAGCAGACATTTTACCCTTAGAAGACTGCATTCCATTAATGTGGATAGTCACATTCTTCACATATTCTACAACTCTGTGATAGCCAGTGAGATCTTCTACACTGGTCCAGGAACATCAGATCAAGAGAGGCCCACTGAATCAACATGCAGATTAAAAAGGCAGGTTCAGTTTGGGGATGCACTATTGAACCCTGGATTTTGTTGTGAAGAAGAAAGTGAAGACAACATTGAGTGCCACTATGAACAATTCTGCCCATTCTCTCTCCAACACACTAGCATGGAGTACTTTCATCCAAGAAGTTACTCAGCAGAATTGTGCAAAGAAACGCTACTGTGAAGCCTTATATAAAAAAGTATTTGTTTGTAATACCTCACTGCGACAGTTTTCTTTATTTATAGTCATTCTGGTGTACGTGTGTTTGCATCTATTTTTTAAATTAGCTCTTGTAAAACAATGAATTGTCCACTGGGGACAAATAAAGTTCCATTTATCTCTCTATTATCGCACAGTACACCAAGTTGTATAGTATTGTAAAATTTCCCGCTATATTATTTACAATGTATGGACTGTTCCATGCGGATTTTTTTTTACTCTCTTAATTTCAGGACTGGCACTGTGAAATAGCTTGTTTCATTCAAGTAGGGGGACGATTAAAGTCAACAAATGTATTGAACGAAAACCTACAGCCATAGCGGTACAGCCCAGGAATAAACACGAAAGCCGCTATTATAAGCAGACAGACCCCTCTCTACCCGTTTAATGTACCACAGTCCACGTGTACTCCTACATATCGTCTTGGCCTTCATATGTCACAATTCACCCAAACTCATATGAAACAGAAGCGGCAACATGGTAAGTCGTCAGCCGAGAAGCATCGGATATGGCTACGAATACATAGTCCAAGTTATAGTCAGTTAATGAAGAAACGGATTTAAACTGAGCCTGTGTCAGTGCAACCTTCGCCATGTCCAAGCCGCATGCTGCACGTGAGAAAATGGAGTAAACACATCACACGTGAGCTAACACCCCTCAAGTGGCGGTCACACGCGAGCCTGTACAGTGTTAGAATGAGGTCTGATACCATTACTGACTGCAAGCGAGTGCAAAGGAACTTCAGACCAAAACAACCATGAAAGTGGTAGTTTTGCTACGCCGCTGGTAGGCCACTCTTGGCCCACTGAATAAACGAACACTCAAAGCCGACATCAAACGACAGATTTTCCGGTTCCGCCACCTCACTAATCTGACTTACCACTTTAGCCTTCTTCAGAAATTCATCGGCCGCTTTTGTGAACTTATTTTCCAACAGGAAAGAGTAAACATGCTGAAACAGGTCACTCGGCACCACAGGGAGCTCAGCCATCTTCCAAAAAGGACCGAAAGCGTGCGTGGCGCTCAGTAAAAGCGTCAGCAAGGTGCGTCATAAATATGACGTTGCTTGTGGCGTCACATCCCTTTCTCTTCCGCTTTGCTAAGAATTTTTTTTAAATATTTTAGGTTATTAATTTCAAAAATATAAAGCATATATAAAATACATAATACAGCAAAACATACAGCAATACATCCATCCATTATCTAACCCGTTATATCCTAACTACATGGTCACGGGGGTCTGCTGGAGCCAATCCCAACCAACGCAGGGTGCAAGGCAGGAAACAAACCCCGCGCATTGCGCCAGCACACCGCAAGGAAACACACACACGGGACATTTTCGAATCGCCAATGCACTTAACCTGCATGATTTTGGGAGAAAACCCACGCAGACACGGGGAGAACGTGAAAACCTCCACGCAGGGAGGACCCGGGAAGCGAACCCAGGATTCCTTACTGTGAGGCATTAGTGCTACCACCGCGCCACTACAACAATACAGCAAAATATAATGTTCATGTTTAAATAATAATGTAATTAAACAAAGCACACAAAAATGAAAGAAAAAACAAGAATTTTCTATAGATGCCTTTCCTATATTTATCTTCTGGGTGTTTATATTAAGGCATTTGCTTATCCCATTATGCAGTGGCACTGTAACATTTATTTTGTTACTACTGATTGTGTAGCCAAGTTAACACCTGCCTCATTTCTTAGAATACCAACATGAGCAGGAACCCATAGAAAATGAAGAGCTTTGCCAAGAATCTTCAGTTTCCACAACTGTTGCTGTATGTCTTTTAATATATTTGGCCAACATTTGGAATTTACTGGCATAATATTTGACGGAGCAGACATTGAATCAGTAAAAATCAGTACATGCTCTGGCCAGACCTCTTCTACTCATCCCAGTGCAATAACTGTTGCCATCATCTCTAAGGTAAATACAGAGAAGTTATTGGTCAGCCTTTTCCTAATGTTAATTTGAAACATGGGAACATACACTGAAGCCCCTGTATGACCAGTCACTGGATCTTTTGAGTCGTATAAATTTGTAAGAATCTAAAATATTTCCTTTGTACATGTTGATTAACGCCCTGCAGTGGGCTGGCGCCCTGCCCGGGGTTTGTTTCCTGCCTTGTACCATATGTTGGCTTTGATTGGCTCCAGCAGACCCCCGTGACCCTGTAGTTGGGATATAGCGGGTTGGGAAATTGATGGATGGATGTTGATTAACAATTTGCCCAAGTAAATTACATTCTGCTTTTTCCTTCATTTTCTCCTGGATACTTAAGTCCAACACAGGTAACAGGAAAAACCACAGTGGAACAGCAGAAATAGTTACATTAGGACCAAGTTCATATTTAAATACCGCAAGATTTTTTTCCCCATTCATTTTGCAGTCTTATTACTATGGTGTTCCCAACAGTCTTCTAGAGTTGTTGATATTAGATGTCTGTCATTGTGTCCCCTTGCATTAACCCAGTAGACCACAGCCAATTGCATTCTTCATAAATAGAAAGATATCACCTCTATTTCAACTATCCATCCATCCATCCATCCATTATCCAACCTGCTATATCCTAAATACAGGGTCACGGGGGTCTGCTGAAGCCAATCCCAGCCAATACAGGGCGCAAGGCAGGAAACAAACCCCAGGCAGGGCACCAGCTCACCGCAGGGCACGCACACACACACACCAAGCACACACTAGGGACAATTTAGAATCGCCAATGCACCTAACCTGCTAATATTGCTGATATTGGAGAGGATTTCTTAGCACCAGTACGTATTCTGAAAGCCTGGTCTTCTATTTTATCATGTGGCTTTAATACTGCCTGTGATGTCAACCCATATATAATATACAGCAGTTTAAGAGACTTCCTGTTTGCACTCTAATCACACCCAACTAAACACCTAAGAACATTAATGACATGTGGGTTAGTTTTAAAAGCATTGTGTAGGTTAAAAAAATAACTGTAATAAAAATAAAAAAGACTTGGCGATGTGCAATTTTTTTAGCAATTTTTCAAGTGCACTGGGCAACCCATTCCAAGAAGGATCCCCTTGTACTTCAGAATATTAAAATGTTGTATAAAAGGTCTCAAAACTTCACAGTGGGTCTGCTCTTCAATTTTATTTTGGGTATTGCTGTCTAAAGGGAACGCCATTCATTGGGCAGCTCTGCAGCGTCTTTACATGGGTTTTCAGTTCTCATTTAGCTGGAAAAGTTTGCAGGATCTGGCAACCCTGAGTAATCTTCATTGAGTTGTTACTACAGATTTTGTTTATTTAATGCACTAATTTCACACAAGTGTATCCTTATAGTTTATTATTGCTTTGTTAATTGGTATTTTGAAATAAATCATTTTAATAAATAAAATATTTGGTTGTAGTAATGATTTTGATTGTGTCATCTTACCAGTTTTCTTTCAACTAAATTCTGTGATTGGTCTCAATAATAATATGTATAAAAAGGAGAATGATGAAAACTATTTCTGAAATTCTACCTAACAGTTTTATTATTTTCTATGATGGTTTACTTTTATGTGAATAAGCAAACAATAAAATGAAATTGTTGGCAAATTGGTGACAGGTGTAATATTTGTAAATCATTCATATGTCCCAATAAAGATAGATAGAAATTTTTATTGATCATCTTACCAGTTTTTCTTTCGACTAAATTCTGTGATTGTCCTCAATAATAATTATAAGGTATAAGAAGGAGCATGATGAAAACTATTTCTGAAATTCTACCTAATAGTTTATTATTGTCTATGATGGTTTACTTTTATGGGAATAGGCAAACCATAAAATGAAATTGTTGCCAAATTATTGGCAGGTGTAATAACTGTAAATCATTCATACGTCTCAATAAAGATAGGTAGAAATGTATTTGTTCCCAGGAGGAAATTTGGCCTTTTACAGAAGCTCATTAAATGAATAGATATTATATAATGACAGACAACAGTCCCCTCTCAAATACACACCAGAGTGACTAAAATTAAAGTAAACGTATGACTTGGCAGCCTCTGCCCCAGTGAGGCATTATGTAGGCATATTGCTGTTTGTATTAATCAGCCCCAGTTGCATTTCTTTACATACTTCTGCTAAATAATTTGTTGGCTTAAAGTTCTCCATGTTATTGTATCAGATAGAAGATATGTAACTTTGTTCATAATGACATTCAGTTTTGTCTTCAATCTCTCCTCTGCTACCACAAGTGGGTCTTGAGTTCATCCCATAACGAGCCTTATAATTAGCTTGTTAATTCAGTGCACATGTTTTAAAGTGATATTACTGGTCCAGCATACCCCAGCATAGACAATCACACTGTCTATCACAGAGTTTGTAGAAAATGTGAAGGATGCCACTACCCACATTAACAAGATGCAGTTTCCTAAGAAAAAAGTTCCTGCTCTGCCTTTTCTTATGTAGTTCCTCTGTGTTATGAAACTAGTCCACCTGTCATTGATCTGTAACCTCAAGTATTTATAGCAGTGCAAAACCTCAAAATCTACTCCATGGATAGTGGGCTACTGTAGAAGCACACAGAAAGTCGATAACCAGTTTTTGTTTTTGCTAATGTTAAGCTGCAGTCAGTTCTTTCTGCACCAAGAAACAAAGTTCTCTACCTGACTCCATACTGTGTCTCAGTCCCCTTTTTGATACATCCCATAAATGTAGATTTTCTAAGTGACATTATCTGGTGCTATATTTATAGTCTGAAGTGAGCAAACTGAAGAGGAAAGGAGACAGGATGGTTCTTTGTAGTGCTTCAGTGTTGCTCAAACCCATATCAAAGACACAGCCCCCACTGGAGAAATCAAAATCCTCACTGTGCTGCCAGCTTTGTCCAGGTGAGAATAAGCAGATAGGTAATTGCATCTTCCACTTCAATATGTGAAATAATTAAACATATAGGAAAAAAGACAGGTTTTGAATGAACAGTTTCTATCTTGTTTGCCAAACCTATTTTTAAATATGAGGAAAATTTAAGTAAAAATAAATGTTGAAGACAAATAAATGCTGACAAAGGCAGAAAATGCAAACTTCACATGGACCTTGATAGTGCATGGGATTCAGTTCCAGGAAGATGGATCTGTGAGGCAGAAGTACTAATTACTGTGCCACAACGTGGCCCCTCAGAATATTACTAGATCCCACTAAATTAATAGTACAAGTATATACTGTAAAGTGATTTACTGCAGGAAAACAAGTTATCAGTAAAAGATAAAGTAGTGACTTTGCATTTTAACATGTTGAAACCTAGTGAACCTCATCCTTAAATATTGTACTCAGAGTATATTTGGTGAGTACTTTTTATGTTTATTATTTTAGAAAAATCCATAAACATTTTAAATCAGGACTTTCTGAAGCAGTAACCCAGAGTATTGGCATCCCTTGTGGTGCTGTTTCCATGCTAATGATTGATGGTTAATATCCCTTACATTTTCTTTGTTGAAGTTCACAACACCAATAAATAATTCTTTAAAATATAAAAATTTATATTCCACAATAATGACGCACAGATTGTTCAGCACATTGTTGATGTTGGTTTCCATATACTGTAGATGTAGACAGCAATTAGAACATGCTCTTAGTGTTGGTCGAGTAGGGTACAGTGAAAGTTTTAATTATAAGTCAGATTGTGCAAAATGTCACATCCATGATATACAGTATAACAATTTATTAAATACATAATTTTAATTAATAGAAAATGCACAGAGCTTATATGAAATATTACATATTTTTATGCTTCCATTACCTGTAACCTCGTGGAAAATATTCTGTAAAAAAACTGAATTATATCTTATACATTATAACCTTGAACAGTTTAGATGAGAAGAGCCAAAAAATGTCCTACTCCTGTTTGCCACATTCCTCTAAAATAGCAAGTCAAACTTTTAAGGTTCCCAAAATAGTAATGCTACCACACTACTTGGTAATTTGTTGAATATGCCTTTGTGTGAAGAAAAACTTTGTAACATTTGTGTGAAATCCATCCTTAAGATGTGTTTATCAGTGTCCTTGAGTTCTTGTTGAAGGATTTGCTGTAAAGTAACAATTGAGATCCACTGTACTAATTCTTTTCATAATTTTAAACACTTCAGTCATGTCACCTTTTAATCTCTATTTGCTTAAACTGAAAAGATTCAGCTCCTTCAAACTTTCCTCATGGCTCATATCTTGAAGTGCTGGGGTAAGCCTAGTCTTTTTTCAATATGGAGACCACACTGCAAAAAATAAATGTAAGTATTTATATCATGACATTAAATCTTGTTTTCCTTATTATAAGAATTATTAACTTAACAAAAAAATTGGGTTTATGATTATTTAGCTTACTTTAAGAAAACTTGTCAAGTAAATTTACCCATTGGCAGACTTTTTTTTTTTTTG
The DNA here is from genome assembly GCF_016835505.1 of Polypterus senegalus. Taxonomy (NCBI): domain Eukaryota; kingdom Metazoa; phylum Chordata; class Cladistia; order Polypteriformes; family Polypteridae; genus Polypterus; species Polypterus senegalus. The sequence continues at coordinate 215,949,046 of NC_053154.1, read as the reverse complement.
CTAAATAAAAGCAAAACAACTCCCCATTTGAAGTTTCTGTTTGTCTAGTTTTTGCATATGCATTTTTTGCAGTACAAACCCCCACTTTGTACTCAAGATGAGGCTTAACTAGTATGTTATATAATTTTCAGTAAGTACATTCTCCCACCTGCCTTCTTAAGGGCTTCTTCGCTTTGTCTGGATGTTAAAAATAAGAGTCCACTGTGATTCGTAGGTCCTTCTAATATGTTGCACTTTTCAAGTTTCAATCCTTCCATTGTGTTTTCAAATCTAACAGTTTTGCTTCCAACACATAACAGTTTATAATTTACATTAACTAGCAAATACACATAAATACACACATAAATGTTGCCTGTTACATATCCTTCTACAATGATTTGGCTGATTCTACATTATCTACTGTTCCATCTATTTTAGTATTATCTGCAAAAATTAATCAGCTTGTTATTTATAAATAATCTGGATAAGAATACAAATATGAAAAAGAGCAACAGCATCAGCATTGATCCCTGTGGGACACTACTAAAATCATCTAATTCTGAAATAGTTCCCCTCAGCATAACCTTTTGCTTCTGTTGTTCTAGTCAAATTTGCACCCACCTACAAGCTATGCCCTGAATTTAGCATCTTTTAGTTTGTTTAGTAGCCTCTTATGTGGGATCATATCAAAAGCTTTCCAAAAATCAAGGTGAGTAATATCATAAGCATCTCAATGGCTTTATGATTGTTTTTATTCCTATTAGAATTACTGCATATTAGTGAAATATGACCTTCCCCGTCTGAAACCATGCTAAACATGGCGTGTGATGCTCGATCTTGTCCTTAATATGCTTCAATTGATTTACACATAATAAATGTTAATCTTACTGGCCTACTTGTAACTTGAATAAGACCAATCCCAGTTTTTATACATTACAATAACATTTAATAGCTACCAGTTCTTAAGCATTTTGTCAGTGTGCACTAATGTCTGAAATATATTTGTTATGGGTAAAGCCAGAAATTGGATAAGCCTAACATTATACTGGTAAAGCTTACATTATCCAAAAGGCCTGGATAAACCTAGTATGACCTTGGAAAAGCTTGCATTATCCAAAGAGATTACCCAGGTAAGGTTAGAAACTCATATGCTATTCTAGCTTTACCCAGGTCTGTTGGATAATACGAGCTTTACCCAAGTTATGCTAGGCTTTACCAGTAAGATATACTGTACATTGAAGTTTATATACTGTATTTGGTCAATTATCTCTTTTAACACTCTTTGATAATCCAGTTGATTGATGCCATTTTAATCTAAGCAGTACTTCTTCTTTTACAATTATCAGATCACTAAAGTACCTCCATAGTAGTCCCCGTACCTGTGAGTATACAATCAACTTCTTTACATGTGAAAAGTTTTGGAAAAATGGCAGTTTAGAACATTCACTATTTCACTATCCATGTATTTTTAGTTCATCCATTTCTAATGCATTTCAGTTCCTCTTGATTGCTGTCTTGCTACTGAAATTTTGAAAGCATCTCTGGTAATTTTTGCCTTTTCCTTAATATCTCTCTGTAAATGCCTTTTAGTTTTCCTAATATCTTTTTTATATGTTCCTCTCATGCATTCATAAGACCTACTGTTACTGCTGGAGTTGTTTGCCTTGTATGTCTTATACATTTGTTTTTCTTTGCAGCTTCTTTATTAGCTTCTTATTTGTCCTGTTATGGCTTCTAAATTGTGATATAAAGGTCTTGGTAGTAGGTATACCTAATAAAGTGAGTATTAAAATGCCGTTTGTTCATTGACTTATCCATCCATCCATTATCCAACCCGTTATATCCTAACTACAGGGTCACGGGGGTCTGCTGGAGCCAATCCCAGCCAACACAGGGCACAAGGCAGGAAACAAACCCTGGGCAGGGTGCCAGCCCACCACAGGGCACACACATACACACACACATCCCCCAAGCACACACTAGGGACAATTTAGAATCACCAGTACACCTAACCTGCATGTCTTTGGACTGTGGGAGGAAACCCATGCAGACACAGGGAGAACATGCAAACTCAACGCAGGGAGGACCCGGCTATTCACTGTGCCCCTTCATTGATTTATGTATTATCATATTCATTGGCCACAAATATGCTGTCCTCTTTACATTGCAGTTCTAACCATGGCGTCTGCAGCCTGTCATAAAAATTACTTCTAGGTTTGCTCACACCAGCAAATTTTGAGAGTGAGGCCACAGAGGAGCTATTACATATAAAGTGGAGGAATAAGATGATAGTGTGGTGATAGCACAATGACTCCTTTCAAGAATGGCAAAGGATTTATCCCATTCTTCCATATTAAAATGTAATGCTCAGATAACATGCTCAAAAACCCATTAACATCACTTTGTAAGGAGATCTGCAAAAGGAGTAAGCTAAAATTCCTACTCAGAGCCATGAGAGTGTGGTCCATAACAACAGGAAAAATCAGACTAAAGTTATTGCTAATAATCTGGCATAACCGGTTTTGAGTCAAAGGAGACAAAAAAATTTTAATCAAGTCTTTAGTAAATGCAAGAAACACATATCCAAACTTTTTTTGCTCAGATGCGCTTGTTTTTTATTTAGAATTAATTTTTGGTCAGTGATCTGATAAAATGCAGAAAAAAAGTTTCTCAACATTAAGTCAGGAGAAAGGAAGATATGAGAAAGATTACTTGGTTAGCTGCAAAAGATTGTTTAGAAGCAAAAACAGAATGAGAGAAGTGCTTGTAATGGGAGCCTAGGAACATGGGAGGAAGCATGGTGATACCCAAATAGATATTTTTGTTTTTCACATCTCCTGACAGCTGCCTGAGATACAGGAAATGAAACTTAAGAAAGGTGCTTTTCAGATTCATGCAAAATAATAGTTTTGCAGCAGAAAGTTGTAACTAGCATTTACCCTTGAAAGCTTTGGTATGTACACAATATGTTTTAAAGTTTGTGAAATTAAATAAGTAGGGGTGATGAAAAGTAATCTTCTTAGGTATGGTAAATGCCTTTTTGTTTTTGAAAAACTCTGTTACAAAAATAAGCCCTCGGAAGCAGTATTAGCAGACTTGTTAGAAGCTTTGTGACATGTCCTAAAACTGTTTAGTAACAGCTGTGGTGCAGGGTTTAACACTGTAGCTGTACACCTCTAGAGAGCAGGGCTCAGATCTCAGCCCAGAACAGTAAGAATGAAGTTTGCATGTTACCCAAATGACGTATATGAGATTGTGCTTATTTAAATGCTGGTAGTAGAGGCTTACCCTGAAGTTCTTAATAGAATAAGTAGAGTTGGAATGAAAAAGGTTTCACTGAATATGTAGTTATACTAAAAGGATAGGGGCCACTTCTGTATTAGTGAACTCGACAGAAAGGATAACTTTGACACCAACCAATTAGTGTTTTACAATAGCATGAAAAAGCACAGGGTATGAAGTTGGGTTTGCCTGAATAAATGTTCTGGATACACTAAATAATACTGGATGCATTGCCACAATCCTGAAATATACAGTAGCAGTAACCACTATAAAAAACAAAGTAGGAACTAATAAATGAGAAAGTAAGCCACTTATGAGCTGAGATTTGCTGACATGAAAAACAGTTAACAACCCATGAAAGATTTCTGGTGTGGTTTCCTCTCCATTTTTTGGAGGGACAGTCCCGGAAATAATGGCACCACTAAGGAAACACAGGCCAGACCAATAGCAATATTCACAAGAGCAAGAAAAAATGAAAGTTTGGGAAGTCAGTGGCCCACAGTAGCCAATAGGCCTTAAAATTGTGCATTTTACCCTGACTGCAAAATCTTCACTAGGATATGAGACCAGTTATTGTACTTTCGATTATAGTGCAAAAAAACAAACAAAAAAAATTTTTCCTGCTATAAAGGGACAAGTAACACAATTGAAAAGTATGAGGCCACAAAGGAATGGCAGAGGACATTGTACTGGGACAAAAGGAAATACATTTCTATTTAGGAATGAGGTCTGGAATGATGGACAGGAAGCCAGAACTTTTCATACAGCCAAGGTTGACAATGAATGGTTTCATGGAGACCTGGTTCTTTAAGTGCTATTCAGGGCTGAGGGGACCACTTGAGTGCACACTAGTCACAGTGAGGTGACCTTGATCTTTGAATTGATTCTGAAGCTTGGCTTATAAATGTTAACCTGGAGGACTTAAAGAGTGTCAGTCAACTCGAAATTCAGTGAGTTTATAGTCAGGAGGAAAAAAAATGGGACAAAAGCTCACACCCACAATCAAGAAGCTAGGCTCTATAGAAAGACTGAGAAGATAAATAGAGAAAGATACTTATGTGGCAAATAAGTCTGTTAACGCATAAGAGGATAGCATACACTGGCAAAAAATGTGTTAGAATTTGAAAAAATTTGGAAATATGGAAAAATAACAATGAATCAGAAGTGTAAACAAGAAAGTATCAGCACAATCAATTTTACTATCTTTATTAGAGACAAACAAAAAAAAGTTAAAAACTGGAAAAGTGAAGTCCAAAAACCTGAAATGTTTAAATGTATTAATTCAATTTCAGGAGAGCAGCTGTAAGTTCAGACAAGATGCAATGGTAGTTCCTCACACATAAATAAGATGATATCTGTTATGCTATGAACTGATATGTGGCCTATAGCACTTATGTGACAAAAGGATGTTCTTAGCAACTACAGTAATGTAATACACATGCCAGGAACATGTGCTTGTTTAATGTAATTTTTACTCCTTTTGGTTAATTATATTATATTTCCTTTACAGAAAATTGATTTTGTTTATTGTTTTCATTATGTCTGTGCTTGTTGATAATGTTGTCTAGTTTACAGATGGCTTTGTGTTTCATGAGATGCTTTCCCTTTACAGCTAATAAAGACTCCCTTAATATAGGAATAAAAGTGATTATCCCCCATTAGACTTTCTGGTAGTTTTGTTCATGAAAAGATGTTCACTGTTGGTCACAATATGGAAAAAAATCTTTTGTAATAAAATGCTGAAAAAATATAAATATATCATATATAAGAAAGAAATTACTAAAAGACAACGTGGGAAAAAAACAAAGCTGATGAATAAAAAGTACCAGCAGAACCTAACGCTACAGAGTTGCCAAATGGGTACACCACATTACGTGACACACCCAGTGGTCAAAACCTGTAAAGAAAGAACTAGAGATTTAGCGTAGCTGTGTTTTGTTTTGTTTTTTTGACACTTTGTATTCTCCATTTTTTATCCTCTCATTTCATTTAGGGTACAATGATTTCAAAATGTCAAATGCATATTGTACATGTACCAAAATGACCATAATGCAAGTTCTTCCCTTGTAGTCATTCAAAGTAAACTTTTATTAACTTTTTTTAACTTAGCACCTTTCACAGTTTGCTCTGATATAAAGTATATTACAATTAATAAAGGTTTAGATAAATCATATTGTAACCTTCTATGGCAGATGAAAGGCAGCATTTCTGTAATATATTCAAGTATGCACTCTCCAAGTTAAACATGTAACAGCTTTATACCATATCAAAAAATAAAACAGAAATGAAATTGTGGTTCTTCATTGTTTCAACAGCATAGGAATCTATAGATAGATAAATTATTAATCGCAAGGGAAACTGCATCCAACACACAAAAGCTACACAGAATACGCTCAAGGAGGATTCATACATACTGTATATAGATAATTACATGAATAATATGTCAACTCAGGGACGTGCAGTCAGGGGAGGCAGGTGAGGCAGAGCTGAAGCATGCAATTGGCATGTGCCTGTTGCTGTCTCCCTGTATGTCGCCATTATAATGTTTTGCAGAGACATTTATTATACACCCTAATTTCCACAGTCTGGCTGATATTTTTAATGAATGTGTGTGACATATTTAGTCTTTTGCCGATTGGACAGTAAACCGCATTGAAAAGGCAAAGTGAGGCAGACAGTACCATGCCGCACCGAAGGGGGCACATTTGAGTCCAACAGGTGCTCGTTGCTGCTGCTCTTCTATGCAGAGGCTCTGGGCGCCAATAAGTTAGTGATAATCAGAAAGTCAAGAGCACTGCAGCGGTTCATTTATTTTTATTTTTTGTTCTGACTGACTGCCAAAATAGAAGATTAAGATTTTAAAAACTAAACAAAAATAAGGGGGACTCAAAACTGAGCAATATCAGTTTCGAGGACTCAGACAGCATTTCTGCAATATATAAAACCATTTTACAGTCCCTCCCGTTCAAAGATCCAAGAGGATAGTGGGAAAAGGATCTCTCACTCAATATCTCAGAAAAGGAGTGGAAGGTAGCAATGCACAGAATTCACTCGAGCTGCATATGTGCAAAGCATACAGTTATTTAACTCAAAATGATATATCAAGCACATCTGTCTCATTTAAAATTGTCCAAAATGTTTCCAGGGCAAGGTCCAACCTGCAAACACTGCCTCACTGTTCCAGCCTCACTGGGATGCATGTTTTGGGCCTTCACCAAATTACATCATTCTGGTCCATAATCTTTAAATGCCTTTCAGACAGCCTTGGTGTCACAATCCCTCCTAACCAACTAACAGCTGTGTTTGGTGCACTCCCAGATAGGCTTAAAGTGGAGAAGGACAAACAAACTGTGATTGTCTTTACTGCACTATTGGCACGTAGACTTATCTTGCTCAACTGGAAGAATCCTAACTCTCCTATTCTAAGTCAGTGGGTAACTGATGTTATATACTATTTGAAATTGGAAACAATCAAATTCTCACTTACTGTAGAAGATCTGTGCAGAATTTTTTTCAAAACCTGGCAGGATCTGATCAATAACATTTTAGAATAACTTTCTAAAGCACTGAGGAAGCAGATTCTCTCCCCATTTCTTTATCTCCTCCATTTATCTTTATTCACTTATTAATTCATCTATTTACTTATTTTTACTAGCTTTAAGCTTCACTCTGCTGGCCATACTCTCTTTCTCAGGGGTGGGGGTTGATGTATTTTTGATCCTATTTTTGTAAAAATTGATCTATTTGTATGGAATATTATATGATTACAATAAAATCAATAAAATAAAAAAAAGAAAATAAAAAGGAATTTTACAAGAAAGTGATGGAGATTTTCGTGGAGAAGGATAGGCGCATGGACTTAGTTTACAGATAAAGGTAAGACCATAAATGGTTTTCAGTTTTATAAAAAATTGGATCAGACTAAGAAAAAACAATCCAATATTTAAAAACTAAATTTTCAAATATTCTGTTGTTTTTCTTGTTATCCTTATTTTGAACATTCTGTATTAAAATTGATTAAAGTATCAGAATTAAAAGCTAAAATAACTAAAAATTTCAATCAAGGTCAGAATTGAAATCTGTTTTTTTTTTTTTGTACACCACTCAATACTTTAATTTGTATTGAATGAGTATGAATTGTGGAATTGTAATGGAAAATTTAGAACACATGGAGGGTGCAGAGCAAATGCACTCTCTCCGCTCTCTCTGGACACTATACATGTAATGTTCTTTCTTAGCCAAATATGTACCTTACCTATGTGTGTGTAAAGAATGCTGATGAGATATGAATCATAACCAGTAGTCAATGTACTGTATATGCTGCTAACTGAATAGTGAATAAGCTACTCTTGTGGGTTCATATATTTGTAAATCTGACTCTGAAGGAGTCTGTGCCCTACCAGCCATGAACCTTACCGCACACTATGTCCACTATGTCATTAAAGTTAGCATTAAAATAATTTAAACTAAAAAGAATTAATGCGGCAGAATATAAAGTTTAGACATATGTTATGTTTTAACATTAAATTAATGTTTAAAAGCTGTCAGAAAGACCTCTAGTAGTGCCCCCCTGGTTGAATCAGCTATGTGCAGAAGGTGCCTTGCAGGTTAACCAACAGACTGTTATACAAAAATGCCAATATGTATCATGTCCAGTATTAGGTGAATAACACATTTGAAAGAAACACAGTTATGAGTCAATAAACATTTTGGATACTTTCCTAGGGATGTTATTGTGTGACATTTTCTTGTCTTGCTGAGCCATAGTTTTGACTAGAAGAGTCCTAACTTCTCCCAACAATGTCCCATATAACACTGCCTAAGTTTATTTCAGGGAAGCTGGCAAGCCACTCAGTCATTGTGATGTTACTAAAACCAGTGAAAACCATGATAGGCAGCACTTACTCTGTGACTTGTGATTTTTGATAATGATCATTTCTGGAAGAGCCCTTCATACAGACCTTGTATGTACTTGATGTCACCTATCACTCTGCCCTATACTGAGAGGAACTCTTTACTGAAGAAAAGTCAGACACACTATGTTATTCAATGCAGTGTTTCATGAGACTATACACGTCTTTTCTTTTGGTGCCAGATAAAGACATTGTGACAGAATTTGGTTGAATGGGTTAATATCATGCAGATGGTGGATAATAATGTTTTATAATACGTAATGCTAGGTAGAACAGTTTTGTGCAGTTGGTCCTCTGAAGCCTGTATTTACTATCCAGTGTGCAATGACCACCTCTGTCAGCTGACCATCCTTCTACCCTTGTCCCAGGCCTGTTAATTTGTGACCCTTAAAGGATAAGTTTGGTGTTTTTCAAGTCAAAGTTATTTATTCGCAAAAATGGTACAAATGTATTTGCTATGTGTTCTAAAGTTAATTGTTTTTCTATAAATTAAAAAAAAATCCATAGCCAGTCCTAGCATTTTATAATGTAACTTATGGGGCATGGGGCTCCACCAGAAAATAAAAAGCATAAAAACGTTCCAAATATGGCCTGTTTGAAGGGACGAAAGAAAATATGTTATCCATTCTTTCGGTGCATATTTGTAACAACAAAAGGGATAACGCATATTCCTGGTACTATTTTTCTTCAGGTAAGGAAATGTTTTCTGTTTTCTTCTAAGATACCACTGGCCTTCCAGGGAGGAGTTCTCACATAAATGCATAAGTAAATCAACACATGGAACAAATAGTTTGCTATGATTTTGTCTTTCATGAGGAAACCATGGCTCTAGGGGTGAAAGGTTGTTGTGTAAAAAGTGCACACAGCTGGTCTTCATTTAAAATGGCTGAATCTCAAAATATTGGTGTTGTTTTTGTTCAAAAAATGACATGCATATCCTATTCTACCTAACCTATGCATAACCTATTTCTACAATGTGTATGTGTAATGCTGAATAACTTTCTTGGCTTAGAAAAATGGATGAATTCATAACTTTATAACATATTTAGCATATCTGTGAAAAAAACTTTGACTTGAAAAATACAGAACTCATCCTTTAAGGCACCCATTAGTACCCTGAATGTTTTTCCATCTGATTAACATTGTAACATTACAGACAGACAAGCTATCTTAACACATCCAATGATACAATATCTCTCAAATTATAAAAACTGATTGTATTTTTTGTCTGCTTTTTAATGTCTTTTGGTGAAATTTCACCTGATTTTGTGTTTCAAAACAGTAAAATCTCCCTAAATTGCATCTCTGCAGGATAATTCCTTGTGACTTTTACAACATTTCTGTCAATTAATAAACAAAATGTAAACATCCCATAATTTGTATAGCCCCAGTGTTTTTTTTTTGGGTCCCTGCCGTGTCTTTTGGGTCAGTTGTGACCTACCTTCGACTTTATTATTGCATTTATGGTAGTCTGTTCACAGCCCAAAAACACTAAATATTACTTTTTCATAACAGAAATCTGAATTCCCTTAGTAAAGTGTCCTACCCTTCAAATGTCCCATTTTTGCACAGTTGTTACTTATTTTGAACAGTGCCATATCCTTCATTTAAGTTTTGACCCGCCAAACACTAGTGGATTTTACTCTCCATTTAGGGCACTTTCTTTATTCATAACCCATAAAAAACATCTAAATGTCATCTGTTCTACAAACCTACAGCACAAACATTTGTACTGAAAATCAGTAAGGTAAATGGTATGATGGTAAATCAATATATAATATTCAACAAAACTGTCATGAGGGACAATATTAAAGTAGTAGTTGATGACATTATAAGAAATAATTATAACTGGTCAAGGAAAATAATGTACTGTTTTAACCATTTCTCTATTTTTCCCCCAGTTTTGTTTTGTTAGTAACTAATATTTTCAATATTTGTTTCTACTTTTGCAGTCTTTTACAGTTAGAAAATTAAGGATTTGTTTTCTTACAACCGTACCTTTTAGCTTCTCTTCCATGCTGAAGCTCTGGATATATCTGCAGACACCTAGTGATCTGGTCTTGCAATTTCAGTTTTTGCCAGAGTGTTTGTTAAACAAAATGAAATGTTATTAGTAGGAAAAGAACTATTCTAACCCTGGGAGAACAACTTTATAATAAAAATAATAATAATGATAATACAACCAACTTGAATTAAATGTTTTTATTAAATACAGCTTGCTGATCATACCCCATTATATCGGATTCATGTAAAAATCCATTTCCTTCAATCTCATTGTAAAGCTCAAGGTCCAGGTAACATTTTTTTCTTTAACAATTAGGACATTGATTAATGTCAACAATTAATATCATACATTGCATCAATCTTGTCTTGCACAATGTCTTGTCTTGTCTTGTTTGTGTTTTAACTTTAAATTTAAATTTTAATTGTATTTTTAATTTAATTAAAATTTTTTATTTGCACTTCATGTTGTTACGTTGTGGACGCTGAACTTCACAATTTTCGTCTATCTGTATACTTGTATATGGTTGAGATGACAATAAAGTTCGCTTTGACTTTGACATTGACATTGTTCTGATCAGATAGCACCTGTCTTTACATTAATTTCATTCAGTTTTTGGCTAAATGTAAAGTCCTTGCCTGTTTCAAGGAATATATAGTCATTTCTGCACCTAGAAGCAATATACTTCCACATTCTAAATGATTACAGGCCAGAGGTACTGACCTCTGTAATAATGAGACATCAGAATTTGTTACAAATTCTCTCCTTGATCTACTACAGTTTGCCTACCATGACAATAGGTCATCTATCTTGTAGTATTTATACTTTCCAGCTATTTAGGCCAGGATCTTGTTTCTGGATTTCAGTTCTGTATTTAATACAGTCATACCATAGTTTCTTCACAGCAAACTTTTCAGTATAAATGTGGACTATGCTACATGTCTCTGGATCATTTAGTTTCTTTTTTTTTTGGTACACCAATGACTGCACCTCTAATTACCCATCTGTTAATCTGCTGAAGTTTGCTGATGACATCACCTCAATTGGCCTGATGAGTCGCCATATTGGAAGGAAGAGCAACAACTGACTGACCAGTTAGTGTACATTCAAAAATATAATCTCAGATTCCCTGAAAACAGTATAAATGATGGTGAATTTTACGAGACACTCCTCACCTCCTACATCCCTTCTTCACTCTGAACGGAGTGAAATAATTCATATTTCTTGGCCCAACTATCATGCACAATCTGATCTGGGATGAAGACATAACTTCTGTTATTAAAAATGATTAGCAGCATCATGTTTTTTCTCCATCTACTTAAAAACTTTAACTTGTCACAGTCAGTGTTAGTACAGTTTTATTGAGCCTTAATTGAAAGCATCCTCACTTTCTTCATAAAAGTCTGATATGACAATGCCTTTGCTCACTCAAAACACAAACTGCAGTGTGTTATTCGGACAGAAGATAAGCCTTAAACTGGACCCCATTGGGGTCCTGTATAGATTATTGGTAAGGAAGACAAAAATGTAATAAAAGACTACACTAACCCAAGTGTCCATCTCTTTCTGTTATTACTAATGAGGAAATGTACTGTTTACTAATGACAAGAACTACTAGACATAACGTTGTCTTTCCTTCTATGGTTAAACTTCTACTTTCGGCTGCTCCTGTTGATCATCTTCTTCCATATTGTCCTGTCTTCTACATCTTGGTCTGTTATACCCACCACCTGCATGTCCTCTCTCACCACATCCATAAACCTTCTCTTAGGCCTTCCTCTTGCCTGGCAGATTTATCCTTAACATCCTTTTCCCAATGTTCCTAGCATCTCTGCTATGCATGTTTCCAAACCAATGCAATCTCGCCTCTCTGACTTTGTCTCCCAACTGTCCCACTTGAGCTGACGCTCTAATGTACTCATTTCTAATCCTGTCCATCATTGTCACATCCAGTGCAAATCTTATCATCTTTAACTCTGCCACCTCCAGCTCTGTTTTCTGCTTTCTGGTCAGTGCCACCGTCTCTAACCCATACAACATAGCTGGTCCCAGTACTGTCCTATAGACCTTCCCTTTCACTCTTGCTGATACCCGTCTGTCAAAAACCACTCCTGAACACTCTTCTTCACCCATTCCACCCTGCCCGCACTCTCTTTTTCACCTCTCTTTCACAATCCCCATTATTCTGAATTGTTGATCCCAAGTATTTAAACTCATCCACCTTCACCATCTTTACTCCTTGCATCCTCACCATTCCTCTGACCTCCCTCTCATTCACACACATGTATTCTGTCTTGTTCTTACTGACCTTCATTCCTCTCCTCTCTAGAGCATATCTCCACCTCTCCAGGGTCTCCACGACCTGCTCCTTACTCTCACTGCACATCACAATGTCATCAGCAAACATCATAGTCCACGGGGACTCCTGTGTAATCTCGTCTGTCAACCTGTCCATCACCATTGCAAATAAGAAAGGGCTCAGAGCCGATCCCAGATGTAATCCCACCTCCACATTGAATGCATCCGTCACTCCTACTACAGTTTTCACCACTTTCACACTTCCCTTGTACATATCCCATACAACTCTTACATACTTCTCTGCCACTCCCGACTTCCTCATACAATACCACAACTCCTCTTGAGGCACCCTGTCATATGCTTTCTCCAGGTCCACAAAGACGCAATGCAACTACTTCTGGGCTTCTCTATACTTCTCCATCAACACCCTCAGAGAAAACATCGCATCAGTGGTGCTCTTTCCTTCTATGGTTAAACACTACAGTATCTCTTATTCACCTCTATCTTTTCCTAAATTTCTAAACTCCTCCAACCTATCTAAATTATATTTTTATCTCTATTTGGTTTATTTTCATATTAAAGGGACTGACTTGATATATTACTAGGCAGGAGTGCAATTCTATTTTATTGTTGTATACATTTGTATTTTGTGCACTTGTTTTTTACTAGTACTGTAATGTGGTGGTATCATATATTGTATTGTATATTGTGTTTAATTATATTTACCTTGTTATGTGTATGGATTTAACACCAAGGGAAGTCCCTTGCAATAAATGCTGCCTGACAATAAAGTTCAATTTTTGTTTAAGTTCATTTGCATTATTTTCCTGAAAGCATAACAGTAATCTCTGCTGTACATTTGAGTGAGGTTTCAGCAGAACAACCCATCAATGAAGAGAAGTTATAGTGTAAAGTGGAGTGAGTCTTTGTGAACAGAAATCTGATGGTCATATAAGTGGGAGAAAAAAGTACCAAATCACTATTTTTGTAAGTATTAATTATATTTAAATCAATTATATGTGCAATTTTATTTTTTTACAAGTCTAAATAATTGAAAAATAAAAAATACATTAGTTTCATCTCAATATAGCTCTTCGAATAGTTGGCACCCTCAAATCAATGAAAAACACCAAACATTTTTTGACCAAAACTTTTTTTTTCCATACCAGTGTACCAGTATATTCAGAAATAATCCAATACAAGAGTCTGTTATATGCAGCTTAAATGCCTAAAACGAGAACTGGTGACTCAATGCTTTTTCAATCGCATTATTAAGAATGTACTTTTCCATCCTACTGTTTATTTAGGAATGTGCGTACACTACTCTACTACAGAATTCTCACTTATTCATCCATCCATCCATTTTCCAACCCGCTAAATCCAAACACAGGGTAACTGGGGTCTGCTGGAGCCAATCCCAGCCAACACAAGGCACGAACGAATCCTGGGCAGGGTGTCAACCCACCGCAGGACACACACAAACAGCACACACTAGGGCCAATTTAGAATCGCCAATCCACCTAACCTGCATGTCTTTGGACTGTGGGATGAAACCGGAGCACCCGGAGGACCTGGGAACATGCAAACTCCACACAGGGAGGACCTGGAAAGTGAACCCGGGTCTCCTAACTGCGAGGCAGCAGCGCTATCCACTGCGCCACCGTGCCGCAAATTGCAGCTTGTGGGCCTTCTTCAGGACTGGTTCCTGTTCAGAATTTTAGTTGTTGAGTCTCCGCAACACTTTATAATAAGTATACAAATCTACTCCGAAGTTAAAAAATCGATCACTGTCCCTGTAGCTCCCATACACATCGTATCGATGGTGAGACTGCGATATCCCCCTAAACTAAAAGCATGCGTGTTTAATCTCACCTTTGTATACACGGAAAAAATACACATATAGATTTAGTGATATGCTTTCTATGACATAAGACCAGTAAGGCAAAGAAGCACTTATGACTTCCGTGGGCATAAAAAACTACTTTGGGACACGTAGCAAATTAAAGTAACTGCTAAGAAAACCCAAGATTATGTATTTTGACAATGATGTACCACCTACACGTTTTATACTTTATGGCCACCTCCCTAAAGTCCCGTTCTAGCACCGCTTATTGTGTTAGTTACCCTCATCACCTGACTGGTCACGCCTGTTGCGTCACGGTATCAATCACGTGATAGCTACAGTGAAATAGTCAGCTGAAAGCCGCTCTGCATTGCAGCTGCGTTTCTTCAAAGACGAAAACAAAGTCGGTGCTGTGATCGTCAAGGAATCAGCTATGCTTCCGTTCATTTTGTTACTTGTTTCAACAGGTATGACACTGAATGTTGTCGGTAAACCAAAATAATCTACCAGGATTTATTATTCTTCAACGCATGTTTTTTTTAACGCGTTCCGGCCTTTGTCATACAGCCGGCTTTGTGACTCAAAATGGGTCTGGGGGATAAAACGGATGTGAAAGTTTGTTGCGTTCTAGCGTTGGGCACTGTAATAAGTTAACTGTATCCCTCCGGAGGTTGCTATAGTCAAGTAAGATTGAGTCGTGCGAAAAATGCCAATTCATCCTGGCGCTTGACGTATTTGAGTACCGCTGTTCTTGTTTAGTATCGTTAGTCAATTTATAGGAAGTTGGTAAGTTAAAGTTTAACAGCTCTCCTCTCGTCATCCTGTACAATTCTAACTAATACACATACACAGGTATAATCTAAACAGATAATTTAGTAAAAGGGGGACTTGTGAGTTTTAGGTAATTGCAGTTTGCTGTAAAAAGCAATTTCCCCTCCGTAAAAGGTTATTTATTATAAAATAGAATTTGATTGAAAACTTATCCTTTCCCTGAAGTGTAAAAGGATAAACAACCAAGTTGGTAAATTTGTTTTGCTACTAGAGCAGCATGGTTGCGCAGCGCTGGCGATTTTGCCTCGTAGAGATACCGATGTACACGTTCTAGTTGGTCTCTGCGTTTGCACGTTCTTCCCGTAAGCGTGTTCGGTAAACTGTCGCATGACAGTGTCAGAGAGAGTGTATGTGCTTGCTTACCTGGGATTGTTCCTGATTTGTGTCCTGTGCTGACTGGAATTGGCTCCAGCTTCCTCGTAACTGAGCCCTTGGTCAGAGGGTTAACAATTTGGGTGGGTGGATGGACGAATGAATGCTTATTACTACCCAGTTTTTCCATTCGTTTGTCTAGTTTAGTTAACGCCTCTGTAATAAAGGTTAGTGGGTGTCGTCCCCAACCCCCTCCCCCCCACATGTGCAGGTTAGTTTTATTTTTGTTCAACATGTTTAGTATTATAAGCATTATTTACATGCTACAGATTAATAGTGTTTGCTTTATAATTTTTGCCATGGGCATGGATATAAGTCTCAGACGTATGCAGTGCATCATGGATTGGTGTTTTTACTACAGCTTGAGGTGTCTCTTGTGACATTCCTGTCAATTTAAATGCTTGCCCTATGATCTAAAGGTGTAGCACTGTTGTAATGGTCCTTTTACTAAATTAAATACACACAGTTTAATCTGTGAAGTTGTGATTGTCTGTTGCAGTAGATGTTGTAGTGGCCTCTGAGTCAAAATAATGTTTAATCTAAGATGTTGTGTAATAAGCTGTTTTAGAACAGTACTGTACAGTAGTACAGAGGGGTATAGCACTGCTTCATGATTCAAACAATCCAGGTTTGGTGTCTATCACCTGGCCTTTGTCTTGGTGAACTGTCTTGGCATATTCTCGCCATGTCTTTGTGAGGTTTCCCAACGGGTACTCTTCCCATTGCACCCCATTCAAAAAAGCTGTGCAAGTTGGGTGTGACTGTTTTATGGCCTTGGTTTGCATTAATGTATTGTCTAATTTAGTGATGCCCTGTCTGTGATTGTTTCTGCTTTGTGTCCAGCACTGCCAGATTAGACTCTGGCTGTTTACAACCCTGAATTTTGAAGAAGGTTTTAGAGAATGTGAGTAAAGTCCTTCCTAAGAAGGGGTTTGATCTGTTGGACACCTTCAGGTTTTTATGTTTTGTGTAATCTAGATGCATCCTCCTTGAGACTGTGTTCAGCTGCAAAGACATGTAAAGTATTTATGTAAAAAATGAAATAGTTACTTGCAACTTTGAACAACTAAGCTGATCTTTAGTTGCATAACATTTTGACCAGTGTTTATAATGAAGCAGGGTGATCTTGTACTGTACATCATGGCAGGCTGTCCTTGTGAACCTTGGTTCAAATCTGAGTTTTTGCTAGATCTTGTTGTGATCAGATATTCTTGTGATATACTTATTGTGTAATCTTTGCGTCACCTTTGATTTTGTTCTTGATTTCATTATCTTATCACCACTTGTTGAAAATCATTGACATGAAACTCACTTAATCGTCTTGTGACCAATAAGTAGTATGATTTTATTTTGAAGGTGTATGTTGTGTGTGGTTTTTGTTTCCTCCCCCAACAGTTATGCTTGACTATATTATTTCTGAGTTATTCCTGAGCCAACAGATTTTTATCTTTAATGGTGCCTGAAGGCAAGGGGTGATCCATACTAGTTTCTGCTTATGGGTTATTGTGAGACCTAAGGGAGAACTTTTTTTTTTTTTTTCTCCTCAAAAGTTTGAACCCATATACTAAACTTCGTTTCTGATTTTATCGGCTGGTTTTTAAAGTGAGGTAGGTGCTACTCTGCTCTTGGAGATTGCAAAATTAAAATAGTTTCTGCTAGTAGTAGTTATGCAATCCTTTTTTTCAATGTTCATCCAGAGTTTTCCAAGATGACTTGACTGTTATTAAAAAGTGCATTTTGTTTAAATTTCATTAACAAAATGGTAGCACCATGCTTAATAGTGATTGTATTAACTGAGTAGCTTTATTTTGGGCTTGCTGGAGAATGGCTTTGAAGTGTCTCGGGCATTAAACACTTAAAGAAGGTGTTTTCACTGTACAGACTTTGGTACCAGCATTTAATAATAATAATAATAATAAATATATATATTTTTTTTATTTTTTATAAATGCTTTCAGGTGTACTGATGCAGAACTCGGAAGTAGGTCAAATTGTGGGTAGCATTGTACTCCTCTGACCAGCTTGTCTTTTTTTTTTTTTTTTTATATTTACAGTAGTGCTCAGTTTATAAGTGAATACTGCTTCTTCTTTGAGCATTATCTGTTCTATTTAATGAACTTTTTTGTATTTGATTTGAACTTCCATCTTATTTCAAGGGAAGTGAAAGTCGCAACAGATATAATCTTCCTCTTTTTGTTGTTGGGGTGGGGTCTCAAACTCTCTTTTTAAAAAGTTTATTTGTACTTTTGAAGTTGAAACTGTACTCTTGAACTTAAAAATGGGGAACTTTGAAGACATATAGCCCAACAGACTGTTAAATTTATTATATGAAGGAAGCCATTTATTTCACCTGTCTGTGACTTGATGTTCACGTATATGGCTAGGCTTTGATAAAAGGGCCATTAAGTATTCCTCCCCTTGGCTGTTAGTCCTGTTTTATATACGTTACATTTTGCATGCTGTTTTTTTACACTTTCTGTGCTGTTATGTGCATCTGCAGCAGCACTCTGTAGATGTCATTCTGGATATTGCCTTGTAATTTTAAATTCAATTACTAATTCATCATTTTGTAAATTGGTGTACTTGTATGTACAACCATATACAGTACATACAGCCACCACTTTACATCTAGACTCATTTTTCTCCCCTATTGTCAGTAGCCTAAACAATATATACTGCTCAAAAAAATTAAAGGAACACTTTGAAAACACATCAGATCTCAATGCGGAAAAAGAAATCCTCCTGGATATCTATATTGATATAGACTGGGTAATGTGTTAGGAACGAAAGGATGCCACATCGTTTGATGGAAATAAAAATGATCAACCTACAGAGCCCTGAATTCAAAGACGCCCCAAAAATCAGAGTGAAAAAATTGTGGCAGTCTAGTCCATTTTGCCAAAATTTAATTGCAGCAACTCAAAATTGTACGCAGCACTTTGTATGGCCCCTGTGTTCTTGTATACATGCCTGACAACATCGGTGCATGCTTCTAATGAGATGACAGATGGTGTTGTGGGGATCTCCTCCCAGATCTGGACCAGGGCATCACTGAGCTCCTGGACAGTCTGAGGTGCAACCTGGTGGCATTGGATGGACTAAAACATAATGTCCCAGAGGTGTTCTATTGGATTTAGGTCAGGAAAGTGTGGTGGCCAGTCAATGGTATCAATTCCTTCATCCTCCAGGAACTGCCTGCATACTCTCACCACATGAGGCCAGGAATTGTCGTGCACCAGGAGCCACTGTACCAGCATAGGGTCTGACAATGGGTCCAAGGATTTCATCCTGATACCTAATGGCAGCCAAGGTGCCTTTGTCAAGCCTGTAGCGGTCTGTGTGACCCTCCATGGATATGCCTCCCCAGACAATCATTAACCTACCACCAAACTGCTCATGCTGAATGATGTTACAGGCAGCATAATGTTCTCCATGGCTTCTCCAGACCCTTTCACTTCTGTCACGTGCTCAGGGTGAACCTGCTCATCTGTAAAAAGCACAGGGCACCAGTGGTGCATCTGCCAATTCTGGTATTATATGGCGAATGCCAATTGAGCTGCATGCTGCTGGGCAGTGAGCTCAGGGCCCATTAGAGGACATGGGGCCCTTGGGTCACCCTCATGAAGTCTTTCTGGTTGTTTGGTCAGAGACATTCACACCAGTGGCCTGCTGGAGGTCATTTTGTAGGGCTCTGGCAGTGCTCATCCTGTTCCTCCTTTCCCAAAGGAGCAGATACTGGTCCTGCTGATGGGTTATGAACCTTCTATGGCCCTCTCCAGCTCTCCTAGAGTAACTGCTTGTCTCCTAGAATCTCCTCCATGCCCTTGAGACTGTGCAGGGAGACACAGCAAACCTTCTGGCAATGACACGTATTGATGTGCCATCCTGGAGAAGTTGGAATACCTGTGCAACCTCTGTAGGGTCCAGGTATCGCCTCATGCTACCAGTAGTGACACTGACTGTAGCCAAATGCAAAACTAGTGAAGAAACAGTCAGAAAAGATGAGGAGGGAAAAATGTCAGTGGCCTCCACCTGTTAAACCATTCCTGTTTTGGGGGGCATCTCATTGTTGCCCCTCTAGTGCATCTGTTGTTAATTTCATTAACACCACAGCATCTGAAACTGATTTACAACCCCCTCTGCTACTTAACTGACCAGATTAATATCCCATAAGTTTCATTGACTTTATGCTATACTCTGATTAAAAAGTGTTCCTTTAATTCTTTTGAGCAGTATATAAGTTTTTTTATTTATTTTTTTTGTTGTCGGGTTTAACACATTTGAATAAACACAAGTTACACAGGAATTTATGCAGAGGCTTGTGGTGTTGTCTCGGTTTTGATGTTCAGTGTTTGATTCCTGTTCTCATTTGTTAGCTTTCCTGCCTCCTCCCGAAAGATGCAGATTAGGTTAATTTCCAGCTGTGTGTAGGAGCTGTGATGAACCCTGCTCTCTAGTGTTTTTCCCCATTTTTCCTTATAACCCTGTGTTTGGGTTTGAAAATGTGTACAAGTTAAGTTACCCTGTATCTAAAGAAACCACTTAATCTTGAAACCCATGTAATTTACTATTAACAAATCACACTTTTTCCTGTGGCTGCAATTGTAATTTTGAAAGAAAAAAATCGACAGTAGTTGAAAGCATTTTGTTTTACACTTTGTTTTCAAAGTTATGATGTCAATATGTGCATGGTATCATGAAGCTTGCAGTTTTTCATCTTGGTATCTGTCTTTAACACTGCTCTTTACTGGCAACAGTTGTTTCAATATTTGATGTGGTGCTTTATTTTTATTATTACCAGTGGTGGTCACATGTTGTGCCATTCGAAACCTTTTTCCCTACAGAGTAAAAGGTCTGTTTTTGTTATAGTGGAATCAATAGGAAATAATAAGCTTCTGACAACACTACTCATTAAAGTGGAATTGAAAAGCACTATATAAATGTAGCATTTTAAAATTTTATGTATTTGTGTTTCTGCCTGGCTAAAATTGCCATTTTGTATGTATATTATGTCGATTCATCTAGAATCCGTATGACCAGAGAAACCAGAGGTCCCAAGGTTTCTGTGTCCTTTACATATGACTACTTGAAACTTCAACATTTTTGTTTTGCTTCCTCTGTCTCATGTTCAAACCTACTTGCTGCCCATCCGACAAACTGTCCTACTTTAGATACATATCACTGAAACAATTTTTACCCCATTGTGTGGGTGGGGTGTTCCTTTTTTTTTTTCTCTTCCCCCTCCCTCTTTTGAAGGAAAAAAATGTTGAGCCTTCTCAGCGTAAGTGCAATTCTGAGGTACTGCTGTGATTCAGAATCTGATACATGAGCACTGTGTCATATGAAATGAGGTAATCATAGATGACATTTCCTTGTTATTGCAAAAAAAAAAAAATTGTCCTTCTAGCTGAATTACCCAGCTAGACACTTGGTGGTGGAATGAGGAAGTACAGGAAAGCCTGGAGAGGTTAGAGAAAAAAATTGGGTTAACCAAAGGGGAGACTAAAGTAGACAGGTGTGCAAAGAGATGCACTAAAAGGTCAAGCGAGGGGTGGCAAAGGCTAAGGAAAAGGTGCATGATGAGCCATTTGAGAAGCTAGACAAAGGAAGGAGAAAGGTACTTCTGTTAATTGGACAAACAGAGGGACTGAGTGGGCAAGGATGTGCTGCAAGTCAGAGTGATAAAGGATGCAAGTGGAAAGTTGCTGACAAGTAGGGTGAGTATACTGAAAAGCTGGAAGGAGTACTTTTCATGGATAAATGAGAATGGGTGGATGACGTAGAGAGAGTACATTATGAAGTAGTGGGGATCAGCAAGGCTGAAGTGATATATGTATGTGTGTATAAATATAAATATAATATGTGTGTGTGAGAAGTATTAGTACCAGCTTTCACGAATAAGGGAGATGTATAGATGTGCAGTAACCACACTGGTATAAAGTTGATCGGCCACAACATGAAGATATGGGAAAGAGTGATGGATGCTAGACTGATAGGGCAGGTAGTGTGATCTGTGAGCAGCAATATGATTTCATGTCTGCGAAAAGTACTGTAGATGTGATTTTACTTTAAGAGTGTTGATGAAGCACTTAAAGCAATTCCTTATGACCTTCTCTGTACTTTGTGTTTGTGGACTTGGAGAAAGTGTATGATGGGGTGCCATTGGAGGAGTTAGGGTACAGTATGAGGAAGCTGGGAATAGCAGAAATATGAGAGTGGTACATGATATGTAGGAGGACCATGTGACAGGGTGAGGTGTGTGGTTGGAATGACTATCTGGCTCAAGGATAGAGTGGAATTAAATCTAGGATCTGCTCTGATCACTTTTGTATTTACACTGGTGATGGATGGGTTGACAGATAAGGTCAGACGAGTGTACATGGGCTGCAATGTTTGTGGATGACATTGTGATATGCAGTGAGAGTAGACAGCAGGTTAAGGTGAATATGGAGAGGTTGAAGTTTACACTGGAGAGAAGGGGAATAAGAGTTGCTAGGAGTAAAACTGTGTGTGTGTGTGTGGCTGCAAGAAGCAGAGGTGGCGAAGGTAGATGAATTTAAATACTTGGGATAAACAGTCCAAACCAATGTGGAGTGTGATAGATAGGTGAAGAAGAGTGCAGGCAGGGTGGACTGGGTGGAGGAGAGCGATGATCTGTGATCGAGTATCTGCAAGAGTGAAAGGGAAGTTCTGTAAAATAGTTGAGACCAGCTATGTTTATTTTTTGGAGATTGTGGCACTGATGAAAAGACAGCAGGCAGAGCTGGGTGGCAGAGTTGAAGATGCTACGATATTCACTCCAAGTAATGCAGGCATTCAGGATTAGAAATGAATTTGTTAGAGGGATCACGCAGGTATGACCATTTGGTGGCCAAGTGAGAGAGGCTCGATTGAGATGGCTTAGGCATGTGCAGAGGAGAAATGATGTGTACATCAGGAAAAAATATTGTTTGGGACTGCCAGGCAAGGTGTAAAGAGGAGGTTTAAGAATGTGGTGTGGGAAGATATGAAAGCAGTTGGTGTGACATAAAATGATTTTAAAGGACGGGATAGATGGAGACAGATGATCTGCATGTAGCAACCCCTTATTAGGAGCAGCTTAAAGAAGAAGCTGAATTACCCAGCTGAGACAGTGTTAAAAAAATTACAAAAAATGGATTGTCTAGATTATAACCATTATTAGCACTGGAAAGCTTATTTGTATACTATACTATAATATATATGGCATGTGTGCTAATGGTCACATTACTGTCACAATGTTTAGAATGCTGTTTGTTTAGTAGATCATGCTGTAGTATTTCTCTGAACTGACCTGTGCTGCCTAAATTTTATTTATTTATTTTTTTTAAGATGCAAGAATGAGGCCTGTATGCCAGATTTAAAGTTTGTGGCTTGAAAAATTTAAGCTGTCAAACTTACAAATCAGTAAATCAAAAAGTCATGTCTGTTGCATTCTCACTTAATGTTTAAAAACTGCTATGGGTGAAAACTGTCAAATGAAGCATAATTTGGTTGAAACCGTTTTGCTTCTGAAGAGTTGCTCAAGCTAGTCAGCAAGTATATTATGTTGTCTCTCTATTATATTAAAAAAATCTTGGGATGAGATGTGACTTTTTGAAGAGACTTTTTGGAATGAAGTCCCACGAGATGAAAATTTTTGACATGAGATTCTTTCAAGTCACGCCATACTTAACAACCTTTGGAAGCACTTCCTGCGAGACGGTGACTTTTGCCATTTGGATTCTTTCAAGTCACGCCCTACTTACAACCATTTTCTAATAAGACCACAGTCATCTAACTTCTCATTTGTGTGAAAGTTTTTGGCAGACACACTTCCTGTGCTCTCCGCTCTTATAAATTATATCGACAATAATTTTATACGTTCTAGATGACCTGTCAACAACTTGGCAACGAATGAGCAGCTAGTCAAAAAGAGACCCAAAACCGTTGGAGAGAAAATAATGCAAACAAGAACAATAATAATCTATGTGCAAATTCTGAAAATAAGGAAAGTAATAATCGGGGGGGGGAAAAATCTGAAAAAAAAAATATCAAGAGTAAAAGACAAAGTAGAACTTTAAGACGTTCAGAAACGTTGGCGGAATACATATACAGAGCAGGTTACAGAATATGAAAGCAGTGGAAATCGGGTTAAGTTGGAGCAAAAATTGGAAAGTATCAAAAAAATTTAAATAAATAAATAAATTGCATTAGCACAAACAAATGGAAATTACTCCGTGAAATAACGGAACAGCAAAAAGAGAATATATGGACAATAGGTAAAAGATCAGAAGTATGTAGATGCTGTAAGACTTTAAAGTTTAAGACTTGTAGATCGTCTGATCATGTTGCCATCAGGGAAAAGTAGTGTTTCTTCCCAATGAAGAGGCATATCTGCAAGAATTAAAAGATTTGTTGTTTGGTGAAAGTGAAATCCACAAACGCTACAGGCAAAATATCCAAATCTAAAATAATCTGTTTGTGTTCGTATCATTCAATGTTCAAAACGTAGATTTACACACTAATGGACCATATGTTCTAAGAATCTGTGGTCCTGCAACAATTAAAGCTACGACTAGTTTAATTTCAAAGAAACCACAATTCAGTCAGGTGTATATTTATGATCACGGAGAAGCAATGCAACATAGAATCGAAAGAGTTAAATGATTGGACGTATTAGAAATTATACAGCCAATAATGGATACAAATCCATACGTCAAAATATTGCACTTTACACAGAACTTATTTGCAAAACCCAGACAAAGCAATTTTCTTGGTTTTCTATATCAATCCGAAAGATCACGGTCGCATTTATAATAAAACCTGTGACAAATTGTCAGCAATAATAGTTTCAAAAGATTGAGATATCAAAGACAGAGTTAATATTCGTGTATATCCAAAAGCAAAGCACGATTCAAAAGGAGATCTTTATGCCATTCGTATTAAAACGTTTAGTTTCTTATGAGAATAGCTTTTGCTATGACAATTAACAAGTCACAGGGACAAACATTCGAAAAAGTTGGTCTCTTTATTAGAGAGAGAAACGATACGATACTCGCGGGCTGTTATACTTGTAAGTTGTCATGATTTAAGTCCAAACATGGAATCAAAATTCAATGCGATCTTGAAGAAAAGTTAATTCCAAATATTGTTTTTACTGAGGCTTTAAAGTAAAAGGTGAAAATAATGCAAATCTAACAGTTGCCATGAAAATAACAATCTGTTTAAATTGTATATCCAGTTAACCAAACCTGGGGGTTTGCGAGCAGGGGGCAGGGCCCCCTAGTAATAAAAAATTGAAAAAATTCTAAGGTTCCTTACACTGGGGAAGAAGAGAGAAGGGGATGGAGGGAACCTTTTTTAGGTAGGGGCATTGTGGGTGGGAGAGTGAATTTTGAGATTTGGTGTTTCATAAGGAGGAAAAATTTGTAGCCTACATTAGGAATCAGTTCAAAGTAAAATTAGATTATTTAAATCGCTTACAATGTGGCATTTACTTGGACTGTAGAAAGAATAGTCCTTGTGCATGAAGTAAAAATGTAAGGAACAATGAAAGACCTTGCATGAACCTCTCCAAGCTAGCCCAGCAATTTCAGTTAAGGTATTTAGGTTAGATTACACAAATTACACTAAAGTTAAGTGTTTTCTCTAATGTTGGTTCAATCTTTTATTTAAAAAATATTTTTAAAAAAAAAAAAGGAACCAGAGCACTGGGTGACAGCATCAGCACGAGTACAAAATGGTCTTGATGGGAGCATGTGCTCACCCTGGAAATGAGGGCAGAGATCTGTGACACTCTGTCATGAGGCTTGGTAGGTAACAACAAGGTGAGCTTTCGTTGGGGCATAGTCTCAAAGAAATGTTGGATTTAGTACTTCCTGTTAAGAGAACAAAACAACTAGGAAATCCAGCCAGTGAAAGGCAACTATAAGTTAATAGCTACAAGCAAAAGGGACATGCGTTCAGTGTCCTATGTTTGAAGATTAACCAGCTATTCACACAGTTCCATAGCAAAAACACAAATGTAAAATTTACTAATGTGGCAGTACATTCTGTTTGAAATGCAGTATCACATAAAATGTAAATGTCCCAATTGCAAATAAACTTTTATTAATGAATGGTGGTGTTTCATGTGGAAAGTGCCTCTACTGTACATTGTGTAACATGTGTGCTTGTCTCATAGCAGTTTAATTGTTTGTGGTAGATTAGGATGGCCTGATCTAGTTTTCTCTAGAAAAATCCATCTCTGTACTCTGCTTTCTACTTTGAGCTCCATTTGGCATGGAATTTTAGAGTGGTGGCATAATAAAGGAAGATAGTAAAATAGCAGTGAAGGTAGTGTACTGCTCACTAAAGTTTTTCATTGTTATGGTTAAATAACATTATGACCTTTTAAAAGTTTATTTATATTAACAAGGTCATGTACATTATATCTACTACTGCTAAAACTGGAAACCTAATTGAAAAGAGATTCTGTCAACTGCAACTTTTTTTTTCTTTGTACTGTGTCCCTTTAACTTCTAGGGGAATTTTGATATTTCAAAATTCTGCCAGTTTAAAGAGAAAATTTAAAAGGAACTTTGGATCAGAGAATAGCATAAGAATTCTAAAAGGTTAAAGTAGTTGTGGCTTTTACCTTTTATTGGGTCATTCAGTCCTTTTGCAAATTGGCTTATCCAAATACAGAGTTATACAAAGCTGCATGGCATTTGATGTAAGGCAGGAACCAACACTTTGATTCAATACCAGCCTGTCAGGTTACACTTGTATGAACATTTGTACTTGCTCTGTGCACCCTGTTTTAGTGGTTAACTCTCCTTCTAGGTGGACTCTCTCTTTTTTTTTCTCTCTCTTGCTGTCTATCTGTCAGTCTTTAACACTTTGTCTGGTGTTTTTTAATCCTGTCCCCAGCTACAGCTTCCCCTTTGCTTGGGAAAGAGCAGTGTACAAAGGGCTCCACTTACTGGTGTCAGAATGTAAAGACCGCTTCCCAGTGTGGTGCAGTAAGCCACTGTCAGGAGAATGTCTGGAACCAACCTACTGCGGTGAGTAACTGAAGAGTTCTACTTCCTGTGGTTTGTTTATTTATTTATTTTTTATTTATTATAGATTTGTTGTGTATTGACACTTCTTACATCTGAAGTTTATATATAGAAACTGAAAGCCTAGACTGACTTTGTTTTGTCATTCAGCGTGCCCTTTCCATTCTAAAGTGATGTTTCTCCCCTACGTCCCTAATACTGACAAGCTATTTCCTAAATGTAGTACTTAACAAAGCTCTAAATATTGTATTCTGAAACTCGCATCAACTAGGTAGTTCAACTCGCTTCTTAATATGGGCTTTTGCCTCTTTGCATTTTAATTCATAATGCTTTAGTTGATGCCATTTAATATTTTAAAATTAGCCCTTTGAGCTTCTTTCTAATATACTGTAGAGACTAGACCTTTTATATATCCAGGTATATGCCAATTCCCAGGTATTTGTATAAGAATCTTTCTCACAAAAATATTCTTTGCTTTTAGAAAAGTGTGCCTTGTGACCTTTGCAAAGAAGTTCTGACAGTTATTGGCAATCTGCTGAAGAACAATTCTACTGAGGTATGAATGTTTGTCTTTAGCATGCACTTGCTTTAAAGGATCTTCTGCACATCAAAGTAAGGGAGTGATAATTAGAAAAATAAAATTTCTATTCCAGTCCTTCAACTTGTTTTTGAGTCAAGTTTCAGAGTTTATTAAAAAAGTTATAAGTGCAGCAAGTCGGAGTCAAAAGTTCCAAATGTTTTTTATATGATTTGGTTATAGTGGTACTTTTGTTTATAGCCAGAAATAATGGACTACCTTGAAAAAGCTTGTCAGCTGATTCCAGATAAGACTTTGTCATCGGACTGTAAGGAGATGGTGGACAATTACTTTCCAGTTGTTTTTGGCATTATCACTGGTGAACTGGTAAGACTAATGGCTTTATGCTTACTTATGTAGTTATGACTTGAAATTATTTGTGCTCATTTGATCCTTCTTGGTTGTACTGCTGCTTTATTTATTTAATTTTCAATAGGACGATCCAAATGTAGCATGTGGTGCCCTTGGTTTGTGCCATTCTATGCAGAAAGAGATGGCTGAAGTACAAAAGATCCTTTCCAATGAGATCCCAGATGCTGACCTTTCTGAAATTGTGTCCCCATTCATTGCAAATGTCCCTCTTCTTCTCTACCCACAAGAACAACCTAAGGCGATTCCTGAAAAGGTAGTGTTTGCCATTAAATGTACCATAGCTGTAAATTCTGATGAAGTACAAGTCTGGCTTATTTACTACAGGTTTACAAATGTTAAGGATATATTGCTTCATCCAGGGGTTCCATTTGAAGCACAAGTGGGATTGGAAATCAAAGAAATGAGGAAATTATTGTAATTTGGGGTTGAAAGCTAAGTGTTGTGAGTTTTTTAATTCCAAGGGAGTGTGGCTAGAGTAGAAGCTAGACTGACTTTTACAGTTCAATTACTTTTAATACCTCCCTTCTCCAATTGTATTTTTTTTTTTAAACAAAAAAAATTATTCCTTTTTGGGTTTAATTTCTTATATAAATTTATAATTGGTACAGCGACATTATGTAGTTCTGAAGAAAACATTTCAACCTTGTTAATTTTTATTGAAGTTTTTACTTTGTCATTGAGTAAGTACAGGTTCTGTTGCCATTTTATGTATAGGCACCAGTGTTTGTTGTAGAGAGAGGGGGAGAGCCAAGTAGCTGTTTGTTGTAATGCAAAGTATACACAGTGTAATTAACCATCTTGGTTATTTCAGTTGTTGGTTGTATTAACTTTTTCATTCAAATGAAATGGCTGCTGTTTTTGTGTGTAGGGTAATGGAGATCTATGCCACGACTGTGTTGTGTTTATCACTGATGCACAAGAAGCTGCCAAGGCCAACTCCACTTTTATAAAAGATTATATTAACCGGCTTGAAAAAGAATGTGAACTGCTTGGACCTGGGCTCAGTGATATGGTAAGTAGCTCCATATTTTGATGTGTTGCTTTGCACAAAATCTGATTATGCTTTACTTTTTTACTGCTTGAAAACCCATGAATTTTGTATACCCCCTTCTGACTCCTTGTGTTTTCTGTTCAGTGTAAGGAATATGTTTCGCAGTATGGGCCACTGATTTTTCAGCAGCTGATGTCCATGGTAAGTATTGTACTGCTACTTTATTTCACCTTATTTTTGATTTCAAGTTCACAAGTGTGCAAGCTTTTTTGAAATTGCATGTATTACCTTTGAACAACTTCTTAACTACTAATGTGTTGTGTGGGTTGTTTTTTTTTTTCTCTCCCCCAAAACCCCCCTCTCCTTTTGTTGTGAAAGGCAGGGTGTTGTGATAGTAGTCAGTATTGCTGCAAAGATGTTTTACATTTCTTACAGTCAGTGCTTGATCTGTATTAGTATTCGTCACCATTCTATTTCCCATCATTTCTTGCTGCTTATACAGCCAGAATAACTTGAAGCCACCTTAGACAGAGGTTTTTTTTTATTTTTATTTTTTTATTTATTTATTTTTTTAATTATTATTATTATTATTATTATATAAAGTCCTGTTAACCATACACTACTTGTTTGCTAAAAAGTAGTGTTGCGGAAGATTCTTAATTGTCCAATTCTTAGCCTTCCTAGCATTACACTGTCAAAGTTCCATTATGGCAGAAGCCTTGCTGACATCAATGTGCAGACAAACTCTGCATCATTGGCTATGTGGGTCGCATCACTGGACATAAACTGAAATGCATTGTCAGTGACTTATCGTTGGCATGGTCTCTTGTAGAAAAAACCTGCCATTCTTGACAGAAGTGAGTAGCATTATAATAGTATGGGTAGTTTTTGTTTGGCAGTAGATAGTAAGAATAAAATATGGCAGGGAAGTTTGGACTTCATGGGCTTGAAATTTGAAAACTGGTGTGTGGTGTTTTGAAGTTTTTTCTTGTCTCAAATCCTCATTAGTTCATTTGTCCTGTACTGGAGAAGGCATTGAATGCTAACAATTGATTTTGAATGTAGACGAGTGTCTTTTTAAGAATGTTAGTAAAGGTGAGTTTGGTGCTATGTTACACTGTATAATATGATGGTGTGATTTGAAGGCTGCCTTTGTTAATTTTTATTTTTTTAATTGTGGGGTGTGTGGTGTTTTTGGTTTCATATAAACTATTGATCATACCATGCTCCTATATTGCGTTTTAACTTCAAGTGAATTTTTTTTATTTTAAACCTGCTCTTGATTTGAGTCTTCCTTTTTTCTTTTCAACCTTTTGTTCAAGTTAAAATGCCTCCCCCTCTGAAATGGTGGTTGTGCTAGTCCAGCATTTGTTGACTCAAAGTCTTTTTAAAGTTAATTTATGCTTTTATACAAGGAGAATTATTATTATTATTTTTTTTTTGTTAAGCTTACGAAACTTCTCTTTGGCAAAGTGAAGTGGGCTGTGTGTGTTTTTTTATTCCCCCCACCCCTGTTCATACTGACTGGTTTTATTTTGGGATTGGGTTGTGACCAACATGCTTAACTCTGAGTTGGAGCGTGGTTTGTTCTAAAAGGGAATCTTGATTCTGCCTTTATTTTCCCTTTCAGCCTGTTCTCTTGATTTATCTGTGTCCTATTTTTTTTTTTTTCTGTTTTCTTTCCTTTATGAACTTCAGGATCAGGTATGTTTTGAATTCTGTAACACTGTTTTGATGCTTCTCTACACAGTGTCAGACTTGAGAATAGTCTTAAGTCTTGCTGTTTGCTGGTAGAGCGTTACTCACTGTGCACCCTTCGACTGCCAGATACAAGCTTGCTTACTGTGAGTTACTTAGGCCTTGGATGATTTCAATTTGCTGTAACAGTACTCGGTAGATGCAATGTCTGAAGTATAACCATTGCTCTTAAACTTTTAAAACCGCATGCAAGGCAGTCTTGTATCTGGTCACTGGGTCTGGCTTGCATGTAGAGCACTGGCAGTGTTGCTGGGAGACACTTTGGCACAAGGGAGGAATGGAGCAAAGGGGCTAAACTTGGATGTTAGGGAAAGCACAGCAAAACTGTCACTTTAGCACAGATCATTCATTGACTACCTTGCATGATGAACTAATAGTCGAAGCAACTTCTCTAACAAAAGTGTAGCAGTGGTGTTCTTGTTGATTTAAAGGAATAGTGTGTGTGTGTGTGTGTGTGTGTGTGTGTGTGTGTGTGTGTGTGCCGAACACATTTGAGCAGTTCAGACACCTGGGCCTTTTCATCTCTCCTTGTATTGCATGTTATCCGGTGAGAGATGTGGTGTTGTGCGTTTTTTATATTCCAAAAAAAAAAAAAATCCCTGCAGAAGTGTTGGAGTGCATTGTACTCCTAATGTGATTCTAGTAGCTTGTATTTTCTTCCACCTCTCCTCTGGTTTTAACACTTTTTTTGCATTTTCTTGATTTCAGACTCCTGAACAAATCTGTACCCAAGCAGGGTTTTGCTCTCCTGAAAATGGTGTTCCCATGGAAACCCTTGTTGCTGCGAAGATGCTTCCAGCTCTTGAAGTTGTGAAACCCACAAAAATTGAAAAACCTGCTCCAGTAAGCAATCGTGACTGTATATGAAATACACAACCTTGTCAAATACACTACTAGTCAAACATCCATTTGAAAGCAGGTGGGCGTTTTCAGTCATATTTCAAGTCCATTCTGCCTTAATGTTTAGTACAAGTGCAACAGGTTAGTCTTTTTGTAAATTCAAGAATTAGGTTAAGCATGGAGATGGCTCAAAAATGTCTTCTCCTCAGCTTTGAGAAAATGAGCAAGTGTTTTAAATTGTGTAACAGATGGCTAACCCAATATGAATTTTGAGTCTGTCTTGACTATCCTTTGACAGAAGCTGGTAAAAGTGCGGAATTCTCCACAGTGTGTCATGTGCGAGTTTGTCATGAAGGAGATTGAAAGCCTTATTCAGAAGGAAGCTTCTGAGGTATGTGAGGGGTTTTATTTATTTATTTATTTTTTTCTTCTCTGTGTGTGGGTTGTGTGGTGGGGTTGTGTGTTGTGTGTGTTTTTTTTTTCTTCCTCCTCCCCCTAAAACTGTACAGATTTTGTTTCAAATGTGCCAATACTGTATAGTTTGCTTTCCTAATTGTATTTTAAGACAGTTAACGTTGAGCAGGGCAGTCAGCCGAGTAAATGACTCTTAAAGGAGCAACGTCTTCAAATTACCCACTTGTGTGTTTCTTAGTAAATTATCTAGAGGACCTAGAACATTAAAAAAAAAAAAATTAATAAAATTCTTTCCAATACAAATTTATGCTTCCTTCAGTAAAAATATAACGTAACTGGTTTGTAATTTCTGGATGGATACAAAAAGCTGGGAAATAACAGCTTGCTTAAGGTAGGGGTCCAATTAAGAAAAGTGGGTTAGAACAAGAACCTTCAGCTTCAGAAGGCCCTCAGGACTGAGGCTGAGAATCGTTGGCTTACCCAACCCTGCAGAGTAAAGTGTGAATGTATCTACTTACCATTCTAGGCAGGATTGTTTTCTTTCTTGCATTGTAAATTTCTCTGTGCACAACCTGTGGACTGGATTAAGTGGGTTTGCAATTGGTATGTAGAAGTTTATTTATTTTTAAGTCTAAATATTGTATTCTAGAAATGTTTTCTAGTAAGCAAATTGGATGTAATCTTGTTTTATTGGCAGTCTTTTAATAAGTTTCCACTTCACTTTTGAAGTGAATTTCTTTAGGCTTTGCATTATCATCTTTCAAATATGAAATTTTAAGATTCCCTTTTGAGGTTTTTTTATTAGTGTATGTCTTGTTTGGTACTTGTTTGTATGTGACATTTGACTATACAATCTGAAGAGTGTTTAATATCCATAATTTGAATTTTTCAAGAATTGTTGATCATGGAGTAGAATATGATGAAATAATTGTTCGGCACAAGGCATGGTCTTTATGGTTTACATTGCACACCCCAGAAACTAAGATTTGAGCTTAAAACTTGAACCTAGTTCTAAAAAGGATACTTCTCCCTTGCCACAAATAAATATAAATATATATATATATACACACACACCAGTTGGTATCACTGTGTATTTTGAAGTAATTGATGCCCAGTTGTCAGTGGAGGCTCTAAGGTTGAATTCTGTTGTATCAACCAGGATTGATTAAGGAAGCCAAAGCTTTACAGCAGTCCAGGGTCAACACTAGGTCAGTCTGTCTAAATGCAGTTCTTGGGATGGCCCTTTTATTAGATCAAATAGTTTTAGGCTTTCCAAATCTGTATTATTGTTGGCAATAAACTATTTTGTCTCCGGGGGCTTTAAGCATCTGCGTATGGCTTAGTTTTATTTTTAAAATTGTGTATTTAAGCACTAGTAGCACAGTTTCTGCTTGTTGTTTTAACTAGTAGACATTTTTGTTTTTTGAGTAGCTATGCAAAATTGTCTAGAAATGAGCATAACCTTCTGTAGGTTAAAGATCTACCAAATTGTTAAATTGTCAATGTACAGATGGAAATTGAATTTTTCAAAATACTGAAAATGTCTAATTTTTAAATGTTCATGCAGCATTTTACACATTTTTAATTAAGGAAAATCATGGGCATTTTGGTAGATGTTCAGAGTTTAGTTTTTGGTATTTAGCTATTCTGAGGCATTCTTTAAAAGGAGAGTACATATTTGATTGTATCATTGTGTATGAAAGAATTGTCTGGAATTTGGAAGGATGTGGTGCAGTCAATGCCGTTTTAGGATTTTTCAGCATTGTCTCTCTAAAGAGCGATGTGCTTCTCCCACTGGTGTTCGAAACTCTAGGTGCCCTCTATGGATAAATGAAAATTCTTTTGAGTCACGCCACCTCATTAGTGACCGTATCACCAGTGTCAAAATGAAGACCATCTCTGGAAATGAGTTGGAAGGCACCAGATCTGGCCGATAAGGAGAATGCAATTTAAATTTGCATTCTTTTAAGGTTTCCACTTTCCTGTGCCTTTTTGTGTGGTGGAGCAATGTTGTGGAGAAAGACAACTCTGAAGGGCAACTTCAGAGGAAGCAGTTGCTGATTTATAAGTTTTTGTAGGTATTACAAACAAGGTCTGGTCTGGTTGAGAAATTTGTCACATACAGGTTACTCCTTCATATGGAGATTCTCATCTGAGCAGACACCTCTGGTAAACAGCAAGATACTGAAGCTGGTAAACTGAGCCTCCGTAATATGAAAAATAAAACTGGCTTTGTATGTAGAGTTGAGCTAAGTTATGTCTTAAATTCAGATATCACTGAGTAGTACCACACTTCTTAATATTAAAGTGCACACAAGAAACGAGTTTAGGCTATAAAATTTTCTGCTGGGCCTCACTGTATAATTAGCAGGTCTAATTAACTCTTTTGTGTGTGTGTGTGTGTATCGGAGAAGCTGATTGGTTTTCTGTTACGGAATTGAATTTACAGCCGTACCCATTTACTGTGGTAATTGTATTGCATTGTTGGACATGCAAGTAAGAATTTGACTGTATTCTGTACACGTGACGGTTCTGCTGCACCAGAAGTGGTTGTTTAAAACTGTAACATTCAAGAAATGTGTTAACATTTTTAATGTGTTGTGGTACTTTACTCTACAAAGCACACTTTACTAGTAATACACTGTAGACCCCTGCCAGGTTGGATGATCTTTTGTATACCAAGAACATTGAAAATGAAATAGAACATTCAGTTTTAAAATTTGAAACTATGCCAAAATGGAAATCCATTAATGGTGTGTGTTGTACATGATCTTTATTTTTGGGGAGATGCTGGTGAGGCCATCAGGGGATACTTGCATGGTAGATTGTGTGTGAATGTCAATGCTACAGGACAGCGTGCTGTTATGTTTTTTTTATTTATATATAAAATCCGCGTGTGTATGTAGCTGTCTCTGAATAAAGTGGGATATTTCCTGATGTCCTGGTCAAAAATGCCTATGTATGTCTTGGTGTTTTTGTCCCTCTATTTCTGGTGAGTGTACTGCTGCAGGAATGGCTGCAGCCACACCAACAGAAATCTGTAGCATCATCCTGGTTGAAACAAGTGTCTCTCCACTGTCCTTTTTCATGTGCATTTGAGCAGGTTGGCAAAAAGCTATATAAATGAG
Source organism: Polypterus senegalus (assembly GCF_016835505.1). NCBI lineage: Eukaryota > Metazoa > Chordata > Cladistia > Polypteriformes > Polypteridae > Polypterus > Polypterus senegalus. The sequence goes on along the minus strand of NC_053154.1, from coordinate 215,914,405 downwards.
GGGTGTGAAGGTGTTTTAACCCCCAATCTCATATTTTAATGTTTTGAACTTTTATATACAATTTTAAAGCTTGTTTCTCTTTTTGGAGAAGTGCTTCCCAACCCCCCAATGTTTCTAAAATGCACATTTTTTTCAAACTGCATTCCAGGAGTCTCTAATCCAGGCTATGGAGAAGGTGTGCTCTATTTTGCCTTCCACATTGACTGCTCAATGTCAAGACTTCATTGAGGCTTATGGAAAAGCAATCCTTGAAATACTTCTGCAGGAAGTTGATCCCAAATCTGTGTGCACTCTGTTAGGATTGTGTAAACAAGCCAACCGCCTCTACATCCGTGAGTACTTCTACACTGTACTTTTTAAGTAGCATGTTCCCTCTTTTGGGATGCTAATATTTATCGGCTGTTACAAACTACTGTAGTATGTCAACTCTACCTGTTTATCTACTTTTTAAAATTGTTTTACATTAACAGCGGTGATGAACCAAGAAAGTTTCAAAGCTGGTGACTATTGTCAAATGTGCAAGATGGCAATTTCCTATGTTGATAAGCTCCTGGAACAGAATTCTACTGAGGCCGAAATAGAAGCAGCTGTGGAGAAGATGTGCAGCTTCCTTCCTGATGCAGCGAGGCAGCAGGTGAGCTGTGCAGTTGTAAGACATCAGTAGATGTTACTATGGTAGTGTTCATGAATAATTCTGTTCTGTTATAAGGTTATAATTAAAGTCATTTAATTTATAATATGCTTGGTCAAGTAATTACATTTGCATTAAATATGCGTACATGCCAATAGCAAGGTAGCAATGAGTAACTTCCATACACTTACTACACCTTGACACTAATTTTGAACAAACAAAACTTGCCAAACAAACTTTAGTTCTTGCTACTTGCAAGTTGAATTATACTAAACCTCCCTTTAATAGTTCTTGAGGTGCTTTTTTTTTTTTTTTCTTTTCTCTCTTCCCTCATGAAACTTAAATGTTGTGCGTGCAGCAATGAAAACCCTCTTGTGGATACATCTTTGGCTGGTCTGGTGGAAGCCAAATATTGTGCCTGCAAGGATGGAGTGCCAATAGTTTAGAGTGATGTCACTTTGAGTGTTTGAGTGAGTCTACGGTATTAGCTCCAGCTATGGATTCCTAAAATCAACTCTTGTATGACAGTTTTAAATTACCTCTTGATAGTATTTGGCGTTGCCTTAGCCATTTTTTTTTTTTTTCCTTATGTTTTGAAAGCCATTTAAAAACTTTCTGCATTTTTGTATTTTCATTGGAAATGGTGAAGGTGGGAGTAGTAATTTGTCATGTCTGAGAGTGTCATGTGACTAGTTCTGTCTGGCAAGCTGGCTGCCCTTGCTATTTAATATAAGAGTTGTCACCCTATGCTGAAGATGGCTGCAAAACTTATAAATTGTACCAAAGAGGAACAGTGTTCTGTCATACGCTTTTTATGAGCAGAAAGTGTGCCGGGAGCTCAAATTCATTTCTGCATGTATACTCATTATGGAGATAAAGTTCTGTCTTGTGCAGTCATCTGAGTGGATTGAAGTGTTCAAAAATGGTGACGGATGCAGAGTGCTCCGGACGAACAGCCACAACCACGAGGAATGAAGAAAGAACCCTGATGTGAAAGCAGCAATGCATCAGTGGCTATACTCTCAACCAAAAACATTTTTGCTGATGGCATTAAAAAGTTGGTATGATACTGGGAAAATTGCATAACAAAGGAAGAGTGACTATGTAGAAAAGTGATGTCGTCATTTGTCCTTGAAATTTAAGTGTTTTTTATATATAAAGTGGAAACTCTTTGAAAGTCCCTCATACAACCGCTCTCCAGAGTGGTTTTGTTAGACGGTTTCATTATCTATTAAAGTCACTTCTGAGCTTTCTACTATACAATTGTGTAGTTTCTTGATAATTGTATATTGAGGTATCTTGCCTCAACGTTTCTGCTTAATGACCCACTCGTGAATCATCAAAGCAGATATTTCCAAAACTGTCTTCCACCCCCAAAAAAAAGTCAATGTCTGGTGGAACGGAGTAGATCAGTTTTACTGAGACCTTCACCCTTTTTATTTTCAGATATTGTCTTAAATGGCAAGTCAATTTAAAATTTTAAGGCAAAAGATCATTGGTAGCAAATACTGCTCACTACTTGAGAAAAGGGTTCAAATGGGAATGCACAGTAGCACTCTAGGACCCGAGTTGAAGACCCTTGTTCCAATAGGCATTGAGCATATTTCCATATTGTATGTACTGAAGTGCATTAAAAAAATTGTGCAAACCTACTTTGTGAAAGCAACTTTTTAAAATCTCTTCTTTCGCTGCTGGAGCTTAGAGGGGTCCTCCTGCTGATGAGCAGAATGAAGCAAACCATTTTGAATAGAACTGTCTTTTCCCTTCAATCACCACAAGTATGTGTCAGAGTAGAAGATCTCAAGAGGCGTCTTCCTGGATGGTACTGTATATAGCAAATACAGAATTCCATGGTGCTATATTATGGCTAGGATATACAATTGTTGATATACAGTGCATCACGAAAGTATTCACAGTGCATCACTTTTTCCACATTTTATGTTACAGCCTTCTTCCAAAATGGATTAAATTCATTTTGTTTCCTCATAATTCTACACACAATACCCCATAATGACAACGTGAAAAAAGTTTCTTGAGATTTTTGCAAATTTATTAAAAATTAAAAAAAAAAAAAAAACTGAAATCACATGTACATAAGTATTCACAGCCTTTGCTCAATACTTTGTCGATGCACCTTTGGCAGCAATTGCAGCCTCAAGTCTTTTTGAATATGATGCCACAAGTTTAGCACACCTATCCTTGGCCAGTTTCGCCCATTCCTCTTTGCAGCACCTCTCAAGCTCCATCAGTTTGGATGGGAAGCGTCGGTGCACAGCCATTTTAAGATCTCTCCAGAGATGTTCAATCGGGTTCAAGTCTGGCCTCTTTCTGGGCCACTCCAGCACATTCACAGAGTTGTCCTGAAGCCACTCCTTTGATATCTTGGCTGTGTGCTTAGGGTCGTTGTCCTGTTGAAAGATGAACAGTCACCCCAGTTTGAGGTCTAGAGCGCTCTGGAGCAGGTTTTCATCCAGGATGTCTCTATACATTGCTACAGTCATCTTTCCCTTTATCCTGACTAGTCTCCCAGTTCCTGCCACTGAAAAACATCCCCACAGCATGATGCTGCCACCACCATGCTTCACTGTAGGGATGGTATTGGCCTGGTGATGAGTGGTGCCTGGTTTCCTCCAAACGTGACTCCTGGCATTCACACCAAAGAGTTCAATCTTTCTCTCATCAGACCAGAGAATTATGTTTCTCATGGTCCAAGAGTCCTTCAGGTGCCTCTTGGCAAACTCCCAGGTGGGGTGCCATGTGCCTTTTTACTAAGGAGTGGCTTCCATCTGGCCACTCTACCATACAGGCCTGATTGGTGGATTGCTGCAGAGATGGTTGTCCTTCTGGAAGGTTCTCCTCTCTCCACAGAGGAGCTCTGACAGAGTGACCATCGGGTTCTTAGTCACTTCCCTGACCAAGGCCCTTCTCCCCCGATCGCTTAGTTTAGATGGCCGGCCAGCTCTAGGAAGAGTACTGGTGGTTTCAAGCTGCTTCCACTTACGGATGATGGAGGCCACTGTGCTAATTATGACCTTCAAAGCAGCAGAAATTTTTTCTGTAACCTTCCCCAGATTTGTGCCTTGACAATCCTGTCTCGGAGGTCTACAGACAGTTGCTTTTGACTTCATGCTTGGTTTGTGCTCTGACATGAACTGTCAACTGTGGGACCTTCTATAGACAAGTGTGTGCCTTTCCAAATCCTGTCCAATCAACTAAATTTACCACAGATGGACTCCAATTAAGCTGCAGAAACATCTCCAGGATGATCAGGGAAAACAGGATGCACCTGAGCTCAATTTTGAGGTTCATGGCAAAGGCTGTGAATACTTGCGTACATGTGCTTTCTCAATTTTAATTTTTTAATAAATTTGCAAAAATCTCAAACTTTTTTCACGTTGTCATTATGGAGTGTTGTGTGTAGAATTCTGAGGAAAAAAATTAATCCATTTTGGAATAAAGCTGGAACATAAAATGTGGAAAAAGTGATGCGCTGTGAATACTTCCAGGTGCACCGTATGAAAATATTGTTCACTGTGTAGAATTTTTTTTTTTTTCTCTCTCAGTACCCACCAAAAATTTGCGGAGGTTACGTTCCTAGAGCACCTGCAATTTGGATGTGGCTAAAAAATGCCTTTTAAATGCCTATTTTTATAGTTTAAACCCTAAATACAATATGCCCCCAAAGCACTTTACATTCTGTTTTAGGAAATGTATTAAGCCGAGTTTGCAATGAAATTAAAGGTAAACCTGTCTACTGTACAGTATTGCACTGCTATGTCTCCCACGGTGTTGAAATGTAAAATACTGATGTTTCTGCTATACGTACTGTAATTCATGAAAGCGTGTTTTCTTTAAGTAGAGTAAATACATAATTGCATTTAAGTAAAATGTATGGGTACTCGCCAATGATGAATGATATTAATGATGAAGTTGCTGTGCAGTACGATTCAGACGATTTAAAACTCCTTGGGTGGCGCCTCTTCAGGAAGAGTCGTATCTTTTGTTGGCTGGTCTTCAGGTGGGGTTTCATGCTGGCTTTTCTTTATAGGTTTCAGGAACATTGTGATGGGAAGTTGCTACATTGTCCCGTGTCGCGAACTGCTGGTACAATTTCCGTGCTTTCTCACGGGTGATGTTACCATCCAAGGGGATGTTCTTCATCCTGCAGTCGGTGATCCACAATGCCAGGGCAGATTCCATCCTGACTATTTTTATTCCTTACGGTCGTTACCTTTTTGGAACTATCACAGAAACTTACAGATACGGTACTCTAGATCGCTGTTTCGTTCTTTATGTAACGTACGGTGTTTTCATTGATGTCATAGTGACACGCTAAGAATAACAAAATGGAAAACACGAGGACACTTGGCTGGAGACAGGGCAGCAGTCAATCGGCAGGATTGGCAACTTTCACCATTCCAAACCATGTTTCCCTTGGCGGTTACTTCCTGTGCTGTCAACAGCACAATATTGTCACAAAACAGCCATAAATTGCTGAGAATATCTGTGCTTTCCGCTAACAATTAATAGGTTCTAAGGAAAAATCCGTAAATGACCGAGTCCTCGAACCCTAAACCGCAACTTTGCGGGGCTCTACTGTAATGCATAATTTTGTTTCTTCAAGCATATCCAACAATTAAAAAAATGAAGGGTGCTTTGTTTAAAGACAACCTAAACCTAGCCTATTTTTTGTATACAGTAATCCCTCGATCGTGGGGGTTGCGTTTCAGAACCCCCCGCGATCGATGAAAATCCACGAAGTAGCAACCGTATGTTTTGTATGGTTAGTTTTATATATTTTAAGCCCTAATAAACTCTCCCACACTGTTAACATTATTAGAGCCCTCTAGACATGAAATAACACCCTTTAGTCAAAAGTTTAAACTGTGCTCCATGACGAGACAAAGATGACAGTTCTTTCTCAAAATTAAAAGAATGCAAACATATTTTCTCTTCAAAGGAATGCGTGTCAGGAGCAGAGAATGTCGGAGAGAGCACGAGAGAAAAGCAAACAATCAAAAAATCAATATGGTGCTTTAAGTATGCCGAAGCACCGCGATAAAGCGGCATTTTTTTTTAGAGGAGTGTCCGTATCCCCTAGGCAAACAGCCCCTCTGCTCACACCCTCTCCGTCAGGCGCAGAGAATGTCAGAAAAAATGTGAGAGAGACAGAAAAGGCAAACAATCAAGCACTGCACGGGAAGCATATCGTATATCATTGAGGAGTTTCATTTATTATGTAATACGTGCTCTGATTAGGTAGCTTCTCGGCCATCTGCCAATAGCGTCCCTTGTATGAAATCAACTGGGCAAACTAACTGAGGAAGCATGTAGGATAAATTAAAAGACCCATTGTCCGCAGAAAGCGGTGAACCAGTGAAAAATCCATGAGATATATATTTAGATATGCTTACATTTAAAATCCGCGATGGAGTGAAGCCGCGAAAGTCGAAGCGCGATATAGTGAGGGATCACTAACTTTTTGCACAGTCAGGTGATGGTGGGGTGTGGGTTTTTTTTTTTAAACATTTATTTTTGTAACTTTTTCTTTTAGAAGTGCAGTATTTTGTTAGATAAATCAGGTTGATTTAAATCTATCATTATATCCAAAAGAGCCACTGAAATAAATGCGGTATCCATACAGGTAGCTTGGGCATTGTTGTGTAATGACATCATTTTAAGAGATTACAACCCTTTTGTAGGGCATGTCAGATTTACCAGCTGCAGTTGTTGATTTCCTTGCCAGACCATGTCAACTTGCATGGCCTAAAACTGATGCCTCTTCGTGTTGATCAGCAAATTTTGCCAAAGCAGTGAATTTGCTGCATTCACCAATTAGTTGAATTTTTTACTGGTAATTTATCCGGTTTAGGAAACTTTTTCTCCAGTGCTCCATAATGTTAAGCGAGGCCAGTGCAACATCCCCCGGACCTGTAACAGCCAACATTGGATGGGACTGCCCCACTGGTATATAATGCTGATCATTTGCATTACAGATTCTATGGGACTTGGTGATAGAATAGATAAGTAATGCAGGTTCTCCAGGTTTTTGTGTTGTGTGGCCTTTTTTTTTATTTTTATTATTATTAAAACTTTCACTACTGCCTATGTCTGCTTTACCAACCAAGTATTGACCTGCACAGTCACTCTCACCCCTTTTTGTGATAGACGGTAAAAAGGGGTTTAAGATTACAGCAAGTTCAGCAGCAATCCTTGGCCTCCTTTTTTTTTTTTTTTTTTTTGCAAGGTTCAAATCCTGCATGTTCCTTGTTTCTTGTTGCTAAGTCATCTACAGTGCACTTCAGGATAAACATTTTGCTGTCAGTTTGCATAGACACAACCCTAACACCAGCAACTAAAGACCATCGAGCCTGTCTGATTTTCTTTTTGGAGTGAATCACTGGATATATTGCATTACATTAACTGGCTTTAGGAGAGTGTGCTGCCAACTCGTTAGAATTCTGGAAATGAAGACTATGATGGGGGAAATGGCTGAAAAAGTTGGCTTTGTTCTCTTTTATAGATCCCTTTTGAATATAGCAGTAGGTGCGGCTGTGAAATTCGCATTAAATCTGAGAAGCGGGTGCTGTTCAGAAGTTTTCAAGTATTCAGTTGTGTAGTATTTATGTGAGTGAATCTTACAGGCAGCATATTGGGTCCTGTCCTGAACCACTTTCTGCTAAGCCAAGGCAGTGTGGGTGTGCTTCTGCTGCTTTGAAAAATTTGGGGCGTGTGTGGTGGGCGTTTTTCCCCCATAGTTTTGCATTGTGGATTGCTGTTTAAGAGATTGGGGTAAATTCTGGGTCATCAGGAGTGTGAAACTGCTGCGACCTGCCAGTTGAGATTCCCTTAATGGGTAGTGGGGACTTTGTCAGATAAAAAAACAACATTTTTGAGACCTCCACATTAAAGATGAGTTTTCAGGGAAATGAGAGGACTTGGTATTTAAATCCAAGACTCATTTGTTTTGTGTTGTTTTTCTCTCTCTCTCTCTCTCTCTCTCCCCCAAACCGCCGCACAAAAATGTTAATACTGTAAATGTCTAAACTTGAATTTATAAATTATTCTCAAGGTTTAGAGGAACAGGATGAGATGTCAGTTAGAAGGGCATTTTCATTTCTTCTTTCTTCTGCTGCTGCAGTGTGACCAGATGGTGGAAGAATATGAACCAATGATTGTTCAGCTTCTCCTGCAAATGATGGATCCTGACTTTGTGTGCACAGTGAGTATTCTGTGTGTTTTTTGTTTTATCTACAACAGATATACAAAGGATTATGTTTAAAATATCCTACTGTGTTCAAGGTTGTGTACTGTCTGTGTGGGGTGGTGTGTTTTTGAGCATATTCTTAAAATTGTGTGTGTGTGTGTGTGTGTGTGTGTGTATGAGGAGTCTGAAACGTTTTTTCACTGCAGTTTTTTATATATCTTTTATCAATATATGCATTTTAGTTCCTGATTTCTGCATTCCGTTTTGAGCAGCACATCCAACTATGATGTCAAAGTTGCAGAAAGGTTTTGTCAAGGTTTTCTAGTAAATCTCTAGCTGTTGCACATAAGACATCCGAATTGGAACTCTATCTTTAGGACTCTTATTGTTATCTTTTTTTTTTTTTTTTTTTTTAAAGAAACTTGGGGCTTGTGTTTCTGCAAACAAGTATCCAATTCTGGGAGTAGAGGAGTGTACCTGGGGACCTGCTTTCTGGTGCAAAAATATGGATACTGCGTCCCGTTGCAATGTGAGTATATGTTGTCACTATACAGACTGGATAGAAAAATAATTTTAATCTGGGTTGTAGAATGTGAGTGGTTTTTTTAATATGCAAGAATTTTTTTTTCTTATGTTCTCTGACCTAAAAAATATTGGGGCTTCTCCCCTACTGAAAGCAAGTGTAGGAAGAGATTTAAATGTTCTTTCCAGCCTACTACAATGGTCTGATTTCTTATTTTAAGCACTACTGCACTACATTGTAAGAGCCCAGTGTTGTGTTAAAGAAGCAAACGAGTCACTTGGGTCTCTTGCTTTGTCTTACTGGGTGTTGAGTGGATTTTGAATTGATTTGCAAACCTCATTGAGCCTTTCCTCCAGTTTGATGCAGTTTCTGTCTTGATTTGGTGAAATTACTAATTGTGTAAAAAAAAATGTTTCTCCCCCTTGTCTCTTTGCAGGCTGTTGAACATTGCAAGCGCCATGTGTGGAACTAATCTCGTCATGCATTAGACACAATGATAGATCTGCTTTGTAATTTAATATTTTTTTTTTTTTTTTTTAAGAAATCAGATTTGTTTTAGTCTGTTGTGCCAGTGACTTAGGATGGGAAATCTGGAAACGGTGAAGTGGTATTTTTTTGTCTCATTTTCCCTCTGCTGCTGTTTTGGAGGAATTCTGTTAATTTAAATGACTTTCAGTGCAGAGCAGTGGGTGCAAGGATTTGTGTGTGGGTTTTTTTATTTTTTTTTATTTATTTTTTTTTTTTTAAATAAATCCTTTTATGATTTAGATAGCTAAAACATTTCTGAGCTAGCAAATATTATTGGTTTGCCAAAACAAGTGCAACTTGCATTTATTTGCTGCCTGTATGCATCTGTGGGGAATGAAAGGAAAGCTCTACAAAGAACTCCAATTCAGCGCCTGTACCTTTTTTTTTTTTTTTTTAAATGTCTCTTGCAATACTGACGTGTAGCATAAAATGGACTCCTCCACTCTTATCTTATCTGCCACAAGGACTAGTGCCACTTTACTGTAGGATATTAAATTTCTATATTTAAATTCTTTTACAGCAGCAGGGAAAATGTATTTAAAATTTTATAATTCTGTTTCATTTTGGGTAGATTACCTTGTGAAGATTTTTTTTTTTTCTTTTACTTTTTTTTTTTTTTTTTGAGTGTGGTGAAGAGGGGTATGAGGAAAATCACTTAAAGTATTGCTGGTTACGGGTTTTTGTAAAACACACAAAATTTGTTTTTGTTTCCTCCCTTAATCCTCTTTAAATGAATAGCCAGCCTTTAATTTTAGTTGAACTATAAAGCTGGTTGTTGCTCTTGCATCATAAGGATCCTGCAGGGTTGTTGCCTCATCATGTAATGAAGTGCAAAATGTTAATTAGCTTTTTATCAGGTTGGATGTTTTAATAATTTAGCTAACAGATTATTTGCATATTTTTGTGTACAAAATGACCTGCCATCACTATCTGCTATTCTAGTTCATGCTGGCAGTTTTTAACAATCTGAAATAATTCCCTTTGCTGGGAAAGTTGCTTTTGATTAACTGTTGACAAATTCTGAAACTGAAACTTAAATAAAACTTAAGTATAATAACAACATGTTTGTGTCTGTCTTTCTCTTAAGTTGTACTACTGCAGGTTTATGGTAACAACACTTGAATTTTATGTTTATGATTCTTATTTGTAGGGTTTTGGTTACAGTACCAAACTGAAAGTCAAACCCTGTTTTTTGTCAATTCTGGTGTCTATCCATGGTTTTAAATGGAATAAGCAGATGAATAAATACATAAGACTCCCCTCAGTCTTAATCACAGTTTAAAAATCTGTCCAGATTTAATTGTCATTCTTTGCTTTTGAAGTTATTATGGTAGGTAACAGCTTTTACTGTTCATACAGTGGTGGTGGTTGAATATATACTGCTAACCGGATGTAAGCAGTGAGCGTGAACCTTAGGACCACCTGATGTCATATTCTGTTACTCCAAAACAGTCCCAACCCACCAAAGAATGGACTCCACAACTGTGTTGCAATGTGCTATATGCTCACAATGATCCCATGCTGCTCTGGTCTTGCGTCTTGTTACCGTAAATGTGTGTTACCCTGCAACTACATTGAATGGTGATTCTGCCTAGGAGTTAGACACACAATTCTGCTAAAGTAGCAATAGCAGTCATTACTTTTTACACAGGGGTTCCAGGCCACGGGACCACCCATTCTCCTCTGGGCATTGTACGTTATTCTCGGTGCATCACGCAGAGGGGCTCTCCCTCAAAACTGTAACCTCCTCTTAACCCAGCTTCCTACTGTGGTATAGCACACAGGTGTCAAACTCCAGGCCTGGAGGGCCGCAGTGGCTGCAGGTTTTCATTCTAACCATCTTCTTCATTAGTGACCAGTTTTTGCTGCTAATTAACTTCTTTTGCTTTAGTTTTAATTAACTTGACTTGGGGCCCCTTAGTTTGTCTTTTTTTTTTTAATTAGCAGCCAAACAATGAGACACAAACGAGCTGCCACATGACCAGCTCACCTGTGCCCATCACACAATATCTGAAAATAAAAAAAGGTGAAGGTCTCATTAAGGTTGATCTCTCAGGTCACCAAAAGATTTTGACGAACAGAAAATCAACAGTTTTGGAAATGTCTGCTGTGGCAGAATGAGAGCAGCAACAGACCACAAAATTAAATAACGGGCTTAATTAACAGCAAGAATCAGCTTCTCATTAAATAAATTGGTTGGAGTTTGATATCCCAGTTTAACTGCTCATCTGTTTCACTCATTTTACATCTTATTTCTGTTTGGCTGCCATTTCATGAAGAAACAAATCAATTCATAGGACTGAATCCTTAAAAACAGGGCTATTAAAATGAAGGGAAAAGGAGTTAATTAACAGTGAAAACTGGTCAATGATTCGTAAAATGGTCAGAATAAAAACCTGCAGCCACTGCGGCACTCCAGGCCTGGAGTTTGACACCCCTGGTATAGCGAGCGGGTCCACAGCTCCCGTCAAAGGCCAGTTTTAATAAATAAATAATAAATAAAGCTGGTGCAGGAGAGAGAGAGAGCGCGCAGGTTCGCGTGCAGCTGAGCAGGGAGCCTTGTTTGTCTCCGTGTTATTCAATGTTTTTACATTAGTTTACTATTACACTGTGCATTCTATCGTATAATCTATTTTTGTGCTTAAAAATCTTTAAAGAAAATATGTACATACAGTTGGTATGGTCTGGAACGGATTAATTGTATTTAAATACAGTCCTATGGGGGAAATTACTTCAGGTCACGACCAAATCAGGTTACGACACAGAGTTTTGGAACAAATTATGGTCGCGAACTGAGGTTCCACTGTAATTCCATATTGACAAGTTTTTGTCTTTGATACACTGTGCGAGTACAAGAATGGTGGGTTACATTGAATAGGAATGGATTAAAGGGTGGCTTGACTCTATTTGGAATAGACATGTATAAGAAATCTGCCAAGGCCAACTTTTGGTAGGAGTGTTTTTGGGTTCAGTATATAAATGGGACAGTTTTAAATGCTTTTCTCTTTACTGCGGACACCAAAGGCAACCTCCGATAAATTGATTCAAGTTTGTAGATGGGTATAAGGATTACAAATGTGTACCTTTTTGTAATGCATTGTGTATTTTGACCCCTTGTTATTTTGTAATGGGCTTCAAGTAATGTTGGTTGTTGAGCTCCAGGATCAATCCATTGAATAGGATTTGTGGTGGTGGTCTATACTTACTGTATTTTACATTGTATAGCAAGATGGAACAATTTGATCCTAGTCACTATCATTTGCATAAAAGGAAAAGGTTGTAATGTAATGTGGATGGTAAATGTTAACCCGTCTTTTCAACTGATGTATTGTGATGCAAGCCTCCCCTCAACGTTTAACCAGAGTTCGAAAAAATTAAACTCAATATGCCATTGATAAAATGTTCAGAAAGTCTATTGGTCATTTTGTACCATGGAATATAAGAGTCTAAAGGTGGCGGATTCCCACCCCCCAGAAACCCTGCCTTTTTGGTACTGCATAGTACACTCCATGGAAAAGCAGGAACCAGCACTGGATAGGATGCCAGTGCAATGCAGGGCACACTTGTCCAAAACCAGTTCTGTTGGGAAGTAACAAGACTGTTCATATGGGTGCTGCTCAGTGACACTGCAAGCCTTGACAGATTAATCATCTAATTAAATCTGAGCTCCTTAATCTCACTTAGCAGTGCTAATTGCTGATTTGCCCAATTGAAACAATACATTTCCCAGTTAGAAATCACTATACTTGTTTTGGGCAGGCTTTGTGGGCAGTCCATCTTTAAGTTCAAATTTCCACTTCAAACATGTATAAGCCTTGCATGTTGTCCTGAGGTTTCTCCAAGTTATGTGGGTTTTTGTTTTACATTTCAAACAAAGTGTGTGGCCACCTGGGAGTCGCAGTGTACGTGTGTCTGATGAACACATTTAAGTACAAATAAAGATCTAAATGCTTGCTTGATGGTTTATAAAGGCCTGTTCTTAGAGGAATGGATGGTGAGGGCCCCACTGTAGGTGTGAATTATCATATCAATGGTGGAGACTCCTGATTTCTGTGATTGGCTGCCTTGATTTGATAGTCCAATAGATGGATACCCCCATCTGTCCAATTCTGTATTTGATTGATATTTTAATATGGAAGCCCTCATTTGAGTTTTATTATTCTTCCATAAACTGTTGAATACTTTTAGGTCTCCATTTTCTGAATGTGCTATTTCTCTTATATTACAGCAGCAACAGCAAAGATGTATGAAAATAATATCTCGGGGGAATCAAACACAAAAAGAGAAAAGTGAAACCTGCCAAGTTCAAATGATTTCAGTTGCATCAAGATATCTTTTATTTCTTGTACATATCATTCAAGAAATCCCAAATACTCAATAAAAAGTTATTTCAACTCAAAAAAATATATATAAACCAAGGGAAACAAAAAACTTGCACACTCATTCTTCAGATGAACAAAAATACAAACGTTTGCTCTCTTTTGGTAGATCGCATTTTTTGACTTGTTTCGTTACGATTAAGACATCCTTTAGAACAAATCGAGTCGTGTCCTGTCCATTGTGTGGCAGTGTTCAAAACCCACACTACTTTTTTTTTTTTTTTCCTCCCCAAGTAATTCCCAGAAAACATATCTGCTGTTTCAAGGCAAAAGCCCCCACTTGCAATGTCCAAAGTGAGTGGGGTTCAATTTGTTGGGGGCTGCTCTGCTCCGTGCCAGTCTTCACTGAACTTAGGCTGGTATGGTGCATATTGAGAAGAGGCAATAGGAGTGTGAGCAGAAGAGGAGTGGAAGTATTGCCAATAAGTTTTGATTAAAAAACAAACACTATTGATTCCAGTTTCAATAAATGGAGTTAGCAGATTCTACTGTAGTTTGATTATTTGTGTGGAGGTGTTCTTGTAACAGGGATAGGTGCTGCCCTGAGTTTAATTGAAAAGAGCCATCGTAATAATGAAATCCCAGCTGCAGCAGCTTCAAAATGAATACGCACTTGTCTTTTGTAAGACAAATCATTTAGTATGGCCTCGTGCTGATTTAGTCAGGTCAGGCGGTCAGGAGGAGACATCTTTGCATTTTGACGTATAGCAGAGGTTACCGATTGTTTAGTGTGCTGTCAGAGCAGCAGAAATTGGAACGCTGCTGCCCTAGTAATTTCCCATGAAGGTGGGTGGGGTGGTGCAACACTTTCAAACCCTTTCTTACGTCTTAAAGTTTCCATACTTTGTGTTGCTTTGATTTAAGAGTCACTGTCTCTGGTACCCTAGCAGCAAAACTTTCAGTGTTCCAATTTATTGGTTAAAAATGGCCTAGATTACCTTCTAGCCCATCAGGTCTGAATGGAAGCACACTATTTCCCTGTCCCTTCGCTTTATCTGTGCAACAACTGCAAGTGAAGGGCACGTAGGTAACTTTCGATCTCTCCTGGTCTTTCTTCCCGACCGCTCTCAACCTGATCAACGCCTGCCCTCCATACTGCTGGTGCCCAGTCCATGCTAGTTGCAGTAGGAGAGCAGGTGTCTTTGATCAAACCAGCGAGGCCTCCGCTAGTCATAACTCCGTGATTTCCAGGGGACTCTCCATAATGATTTCCTTGGTTCTGTGCAGTGGGGTAGACTTAGCAGACTCTGTCCGGGCATTGCGGTCAGTGTAAGGTCCACTGTCACTATGAAGGGCTTCTAGTGACCTTACTAGGGTTTTTTGATCGTCCTCTGGGAGGCTGTTAATGTCGGAAGTCAGAAGAGTTCCAGTACTTCCATGGACCATGTGGATTCCATCAGGCCCTTTATACTCAATTGGTTCTTTGTGCTTTAAACGTAAAGTACCCCTCTGTGGCCGTTCCTCCTCGTCGTCGTCCATGTCACTCTGGATGAGCTAAATGCATAGAAGAGAAAAAGTATTAGTGCAAGATTTTCATGTAAATTACTCAGCTTGCAGGCACAGATCTTGTGTGGTGTTGTTTCAACTTGAAGGCTTGTAATCTGGTGCCCATGGTCCACTACATACACTCAAATACCTATGTACTATATACTTGTTGCAAAGTGTTGTTTACACTTCCCAGAAGGAAAAGATCTTGATTTAATGGAATGATTTCTTTATGCACAGAAAGTCAAGAATCAGTCAGAACTGTGCAGGTTTTGAGAGCCAAGGGTTATAAGGAAAAGGCAATTGGAACAAAAGCAAAGAATCCAGGCAAATCACATATGGAAGCAACTGAGTAGTAAGCTAAAAAGATCTTTCTTAACACTGCAAACACTCAAACACAGCACACACCATGCTGTACCATGGAGACAGTGTATGGGGCAAATCACCCCAAACATTGTGCCATCTATTGCCACACCTCTGTCTCAGATGACTGGTCTCCATTGCTGGTAGATTTCGTGACCAGTCTTGCAGCAAACAGCTTCTTCAGCCTCAGATAGTCATCCAGGACAACTTTCAGCAGGGATTCCTGGCAGTGACACGATTTGTGTTAAAAATAAAAGAACCACAGATTCCTGACTGTAGAATACAAGTGTTGTTTTATCTGACTCCTCCCAGTTGTAAAGAAGGTAAATTGTGAGTCAGATGTCCAACAGTTGGGACCCCAATCAAGCACAGGTTCAAGGTTTTAAACTAATGCTGTCTGGAATTATTGCTCATCCCCACAAAGGCTTAGTCCACATGAACACAGAAACATTTGAAAACGCACCATTTTTTATTCACTTTTGGCCTTCTACTTACACAGAAATGGCATTTTAACTACAAAAAACGAATTTCATCAAAATCACTTCCCAAAACATACATTTAAAAATGACTGGTAATGTGTAGGTCACAATGTGGATGATGGAAACGTAGCTTTTCAAAATTACTAACAAATGATTATCATCTGAACAGGCACTGACTTCAGTTTTATTGGGATGATCCCCTTTGTAATTTCATTTTTACAGGGGGATAGTTCCACTCCAGGCATGCATGGACCTTGCATGTTATCCTGGGGTTTCTCCAAGTTATGTGGGTTTTTGTTCTACGTTTCAAACAAAGTGTGTGACCACCTGGGAGTCGCAGTGTACGTGTGCCTTAGGAACACAGATTTAAGTGCAAATGAAGATCTAAATGCTTGCTTAATGGTTTAGAAAGCCCTGTTCTTAATGGATGAATGGATGGTGAGGGCCTCACTGTAGGTGTGAATGAATTGCACCTTTTTGTCTTGCGCAAGTCGCAAGCTCATCAAGTGAACAGTGGAGACGCCTGATTTCTGTGATTGGCCGCCTTGATTTGATGGTCCAACAGAATGGATACCCATCTGTCCAATTCTGTATTTGATTGATATTAGCTCTATTCAATAAGGGCGCGCACAAAAAGGCGAGCTTCAAAAGGGCGACCTCAATTGAGCGTGGCGAATCAAGACGTTCGTTGATAATTTTATACGTTCAATCATTGCCTTTAACACATTTTCTGTAATAATTTTGTTGCTTTTGCCTTTATTCGCTGCACCCAATTGAGGTCGCCCTTTTGAAGCTCGCCTTTATTTACGCACCCTTATTGACGGATACCATTGATATTTTAATATTGAAGCCCTCACTTGTGTGAGTTTTATTATTCTTCTTTTATTAGTATTATTATTATATTAAGTCTCCATTTTCTAAATGTGCTGTTTCTCTTATACTGTATTACAGCAGCAACAGCAAGATGTATGAATATAATATCTCACGGGAATTAAACGCAAAAAGGCAAAAGTGAAACCTGACACCAAGTTCAAATGATTTCAGTTGCATTAAGACATCTTTTATTTCTTGTAATATCATTCAAGAAATCCCAAGTACTCAAAAAAAGTTATTTCAACTCAAAATATATATATAAACCAAGGGAAACAAAAAACTTGCATACTCATTCTTCAGATGAACAAAAATACAAACGTTTGCTTTCTTTTGGTAGATCGCATTTTTTTACTTGTTTCGTTAACAATCCTTTAGAACAAATCGAGTCTATATTTCCTAGATTCTCGGCATCGGCTAACATGTACTGCCTCATTCTACTGTATATTTTCCATATCTTTGGCTACCTTTAAAAGCACTTGTTCATCATGTGTCCAGACAAAGCCATCTGGTTTCAGATGCCTAATGCCTGATATCGGCATTCTGATTTACCTTGTGTTAGCGTTGTAAACAAAACTGAAAAAACATGCCTACCCAATGAATAAGACTTGTGTGTTATTGCTACTTCAGTGACAATCTAAAAATGCTAGTGTTTGAAATGGAAGTAGTGTTTTTTTTTATAGTTATCTCTTTATGTGAACTAAGCATAAAATGGACTTGCTGTTTTTATGGGGCGATTTTTGTGTGAAACGGTGTTACGCACATTTTCATAAAATTATTTAAAACTTTTAAGGCGACCGACTTTTAAGTTGACCACTTCTTAAGGCAATTCAATATGTAGATCAATTTGATATTTTATACAGAGTCATTAATTTGGTTATATTGCATTTGAGCGGTATTACTTTAATACTCGTAGTTTCTGTTATTTTTGTGATGAAATGTAAACTTTTTTTCTATATTGAGGTCGCCCTTTTGAACCCCCCTGATATTTACTAAGCGGTGAGGCATTTGTACTCCATCAACATTAATTATTTCCAGAGACATAAGTTTGTCTTTTTCCAGTGCATCGCACACAAAAGCAAGGGAACGATGGGAGCACCAGAACTCTGCTCACATCATGTCGCTTCGTACTGCAAGCTGCAAGTAGTAAGTCTGTGATAAGCGGAATACCGCTACGCTTTCCACTCACGGGACGGAAGGACAATCCTGACCGCTTTTATATAGTAAGAAAGAAGAAGAAGATATCGCACAGTCTGGAGTAGAAAATCATCTTTTACCTGGAAAAACGAAACTACAAATCCCATCGTGCATTGCAAAATGGATGGGGCGTGTGTGAAACTCCACGCCTGCGTAGCACTCACGGGACGGAAGGACAATCCTGACCGCTTTTATATAGAAGGATATAATGAAGGATTCTCCTCATTTGCCCTACTTCTTTTTGACAGTTGAGATGATGTGATTAACACAGAATTGTTGATCTGATAAATGCCAAAGCGGTCAGTAGGGAATGAGTCACGTGATTTGAAGTAAGCAGTAATAGTGACCTGTCCTGGTGCTCACCTTTATAGGACCTTCTCTCATAATCTTCCCCAGCTTGGCAATATTGTCATACTCCTGGATCGCTGCCCGAAGATATCTGTCCTCTTCTGGCTTTGAGGCCTGTGGCTCACGGCCAAATGTACCCTGCAAAAAAGAAACTGGCATTAAGATGGGGTACAGAATGATTACAGACATACTTTAACTTCTTCTGCCTTCCCTGTTCTGACAAGTTCAACGATTGGCTACTTAGCATATGGCTGGCTACTAAGTTTTCAAAGTCTCTGGGGGTGAATGCAGTTCAGTTCAGATGTGGTATGCTGTATGCATGATTGCCAAGCAATTAAACAGACAAAGAAGGCTGTGTACTATATAATCTTAACAAGGATAACGAATATGTAAATAATGATGTTCAGGTAATAATTTGGTGACTACTTGTAAGGCCAAATTTGGGTCTGCTAGTGATTGTGCCCTGTGATCAGCTGCAACTCCATCCCAGGGTTGTTCTGCTTGATCTTGTTGAGACAGGCTCGGCCCCCACAACCCTGAATTGAATTACGCAGGTTAACTAGATAGCAGATGGATGGAATCTAATGTTTGTTTATTATTGCATATCATTTGTGTGGCATTTGTATTTTTTCCCAGTCTTCCTTTCACATTTCCAAAGATGTGCCATTTCAATTGATTGATGATTCCAAGTTTCTACATTTGTACAAAATGACCAGTTTATTCCATTCTTCCTGGCAAATCCTCTCACAATTTGTTAAGATTAGATGGGACATGTCTATAAACTACCATCTTCAGTTCTCTTCACAGATGTTCTACAAGGTTTACGTCTAAGCTTTGGCTGGGTTACTTCAGCACAGAAGCCAATTCAATAATACAACAATAGTCTTGTTGTTCCATGGAGTCGTTGTCATGCTGAAAGAAGAACTATCACCCCAGTCTGAGGTCACACACACTCCAGAGCAGGTTTTCTTCAAGGACCTCTCTTTATTTGGCTGCATTCGTTCTTTTCCCAATTCTGACCAGTCTCCCTGTCCCTGCTATTGAGAAGCACTCCCACAGCATGATGCAGGGAGCACCATGCTTCCATGATGAGCAGTGCCTGATCTTCAAACTGACATAGTGCTTGGAGTTCAATTTTTATCTCATCAGACCAAAGAATTGCTTTCGTCATGCTCTCGGGGGTCCTTTAAATTCCATTTGGCAAGAGTGGCTTTGGTCAAGCCACATACCATAAATACCTGATTGATGGAGTTCCAACAGGTATTCCCATATCAACAGCAGACTTCTAAAGCTCTGTTAGACCATTGGGTTTTCGGTCACCACCCTGACCAACGCCCTTCTTGCTCAGTTAATTGCTAGAAATAGTCCTGGTAGCTCCAAACTTCTTATAATTCTCCTGGGAACACTCTGTGCTTTAGAAATGGTTTTATACCATTGACCTGATCAGCGCCTCAACACAATTTTATCGCAAAGGTTTATTGAAAATTCCTTGGACTTCATGGCTTGATGTTTGCCCTGATATGCAGTGTTTGAATAGTGTGCCCTCATACACACAGCTGTGTTCCTTTCCAAACTGTCCAATCAATTCAGTTTGCCACAGGTGGGCTCCAATCAAGTTCTACAAACATCTCAAGGAGAATGAAAGCAAAGAGGATGAACCTGCCCACAATCTGGACTGCCATAGCAAAGGGTCTGAATACTTATATGAATGTGAGATTTCTGTGTTTGATTTTTAATACATTTGAAACGTTTTCTGAAAAAGTGGCTTCACTTTGCCTTTATGGGTTATTGAATGTAAACTGGTGGGCAAATATAGTAGATCTATCCATTTAAAATGAAATTTACAAGACGACAAAGTGTGCAGAAAGTAAAGAGGTCTGAATACTTTCTGAATCCACTGTATGTGAGTGAAAGAAGTCATGTCATGGCAGGCCAAGTAGCGGCAAGTAGTTATTTGGGATTCTGGATGAACTATTAAAACTATTAGCATTATAACGGAGAGAATGTGTTGTGTTTGCCGGTATATCAGATTAACAGTATAGCCAGACTTGGCCAGTAGAAGATGTTCATCATTACCAAATTCCCAGCACTACCAGCAAAGATTTGTATTTACTTTAACTGTGGGAGAAGAACTTTATGTAGAAAAACCTGGAAACATTTTGGAGGCCCCACTGTGGAGAAATTGTAGGGTTAGGTTCACAATGTGATTGGTTAAGATGACATTTCTTTTTTTTTCTGTGATCATGCTGTAGCCGATAAACTCTAAAACTCCTCCTTGTTGAACAAACATCATACACATTATGAACAAGACCCGTTTGGGACTGCATTTAGTGTCATTTCTGTGCTGTTTTCTGTGCATCATTATATATGGTTGATGTTTTTTTGTAATTTAATACATCTTATTAATTTTTGCCGTACCTTTAGAGTAGTAGTAGTGTACCTTTACCAGGGCAGAAGGTTACAAGTGAACCAGTATGATTTAAAATAGGATTAGTTCCTTCATTAAAAAAATCTTACAGCTTAATGAAGTCTTTCATGTAGTGCCCAAGTGATGGGTTGTCTTTACAACATTTTACTTCAATAAACTTGCATTGACAGTGGCCTGGTGATCTGTATACACTGTATAAACTTTACTCTGCACGCTGCATCTGGATACAGCCAAAGGCATTAATATGCTAATATCCACGCTCATTCAGTTTTCTTCCGAGTGTGAACCATATCAAAAGACAGAAAGAACTTTTAATTTTAATCAAGTGGAGGTGTTAAAATTACAAAGGAAATTATTATAGTGCTCCTCTGCTGTCATTTTAAAAATGAGTTCAAGAAAAATATAGGCATACAAATGGGAAATGGTTAAAGGGAAGTTTCCCAAAAACGACAGAAAGTTTTTCTACACTCAGGGACTAACAGATATGTGGAATAAACTACCAAATAGTGACGTTGATGGTAGTAATTTGGAGACATACAAAACACAGCAGCATGGTATTTTTTAAGATTTAGGTGACTAGAGATTGAGTTCTGTTGAGCTGAGTGACCTGTTCTTGTCAAAATTGTTCTTATGTCGAAAGATGTTCATGTTAAGTTAATTGGTGAGTCTAAAGTAGTCTAGTATGACCGAGTGTAGGTGAGTTTATACCTGAGGATAATGCGGCTGGCAACAGGTTTCTGCATCGAGTGATCCTGTCATTGAAACACGTCATTCAGAAAACACATGTGTTTGCCTTTTGAGACTTTTAATCCTACTTAAACTTGAAATGCAGAACTAAATTTTGAATGGGTTTCATTTTTAACTTTGGTTTTGACCTTAATCAGTAAACACTTTGAACTGTTCAACGTATTCAAGAATTTTAAAAAAATGTTTTGGCCTATCTACATTTGTGACTTTCTGTAGTTTTAGTCTATATCCTTGTATGTTGTGTAAATGCAAAGACGGTCCTATACAAAATAATCTCCCAGAGTGCCATTCAGTTCTCTTCAAGTTCTGGTAAAATTCAGATACAGAAGCTACAATATTTCAGCTGGTATTATCTATCTATCTATCTATCTATCTATCTATCTATCTATCTATCTATCTATCTATCTATCATCCAACCCACTATATCCTAACTACAGGGTCACGGGGGTCTGCTTTAGCCAATCCCAGCCAACACAGGGCACAAGGCAGGAAACAAACCCTGGGCAAGCCGCCAGCCCAACGCAATCTATCTATCTATCTATCTATCTATCTATCTATCTATCTATCTATCTATCTATCTATCTATCCATCATCCAACCTGCTATATATCCTAAGTACAGGGTTATGGGGGTCTGCTGGAGCCAATCCCAGCCAACAAAGGGCGCAAGGCAGGAAACAAACCCTGGGCAGGGTGCCAGCCCAACGTAATCTATCTATCTATCTATCTATCTATCTATCTATCTATCTATCTATCTATCTATCTATCTATCTATCGTTCTATGTATAAATATGAGGAGATATGAGGCGCAGACTCTTTTTGCATGTCAGGTTTTTCGTGCTGGTCCAAGCAATGCTGGTTATGCATACTGAGCAGTTCTCTCACAAAGCAGGTTCAGTACCCAAAGTGCAGTTTTGTTTCTGCTTTAGGAAGTCAGAAGCTGGCCCATGTGACTCATTTTGGCATCAATCTATAAGACCCAAACTGTTGTAATTCAGTATTAATCCAAAATTGTACATTTTGAAATTTAATCATGGAAATGCATTCGTTAACCAGATGTTGTGTAACATTTTTTGAGTCTGCTTATTCTACCTGAGGGTCATGGACTGAATGAATTTAAAGTACCCAATGCATATAAACTCCACATATTTGGGATGCTGGATGAAAACTATGGAAAGAAAATACCTAGACACATTAAGGATGTGCTAACAGCAAGCAGACAATGACTGGGCTTCTTCAGTGATGGGGCATGCAGTACTAACCACTGTGCACTCTACGTATGTGCAATCTTTTGAAAAAATACTGTACCATTTTCACAATCAAAATTATCTGGCAGGTATTGGTTTTCAATGAAATTGGGGCAATGGACAAAGCACTACCTCACCAATCTTGACCTTAAATGTCTTGTGACCCTTCAAGCTTTTATTATATACTCCAATTTAGCAATTAACCTCAATTTGTACCCAGGCCTCTGTAGTATCATTGTGAAATATAAAAGGCATTACTCCTACTGGAAGAATGTTGCTTATTTCTGAATCCATCCATCCATTTTCCAACCCACTGAATCCAAACACAGGGTCACGGGGGTCTGCTGGAGCCAATCCCGGAACGGGTGCCAACCCACCACAGGACACACACAAACACACCCTAGGGCCAATTTAGAATTGCCAATCCATCTAACCTGCATGTCTTTGGACTGTGGGAGGAAACCCACACAGACATGGGGAGAACATGGAAGCTCCACGCAGGGAGGACCCGGGAAGCGAACCCGGGTCTCCTAACTGCAAGGCAGCAGTGCTACCACTGCGCCACCATGCCGCCCTATTTCTGAATAAGACCTGGCAAACTCTACAATGTGGGCTGGCCAAAATAAAGATCTGAAAGCATTATGGAGGCACAGGAAAGAGATAATGCAGTATCACAGCTGAAAAACATATAAACACATACAAGAACACTTCTCACAGTTTCATTTTAAAGTAAAGAAGCACATGCTGCAGGCAGCACTGGGAGCGAGAATTTGTGAAAAAGTGGTGATGGCAGCTTGTTAGACGTTAAGTTGAGATTCTCGCTTTTTTGTGCAGCACATCACAAATACAATGTCTTACTGTGCCTTCTGGAGCCTATGTAGTCATTTGTAGTGTCTATGAGCAGAGTCAGTGTTGCTTTGTTTTGAAACGAAACAAATGGTGTGATCGTACATTTTTACACAGTTGATTTTTTTTCAACATTGCCGATATCTGCTGCTTCAGTAAAGTTCGACCTTCCCATGCAGCCCACACTCTGCTTGGGCCAGCTAGTCATTTTCTCCAACTGGAGTTTTTATTCTTAAATTAGTCTAACTTCCATTCTGTAGGAGACAATCTTAGAAAATTATTGTTGATATTAAATTTAGATACTGTAAGTGTTTGCTTAATTTGAATTGAATGTAGGTTCACCATGGAAGATTCTAGCTTATTTTCAGAGCCACCACTCTGTGTTAATGGAATATCCTTAATTCTCTGCTATATTTCTGGTTTGACAATAAAATGATCTAATTGTTAGAGTGTTAAATAGAAACATGAATTGTTTGATAATTATAATGATATTGATTCCATTTATTTATATAGTGCCTTTCTCATGCTCAAAGCGCTTAATGATTGGAAGATTGTAGAAATGTACTTAGATCTTAAATAAAACATAACAAACGTGCATTATCAATTTTTTATTTTATTTTTGTTTTTTGGTGAGAAGTTTGCTTTGAATTTCACCAAACCCTTTAAATTTTAGACATTTGTTTACATACTCATCACACTAAATGCACAAGCCTTTCCAGTAGCCATATTTGGAACTATTTTGTAAATCCTCTTCAAATGTGGCTACACTTTCTAAGGGCCGGTTTATACTTCACGCTCAGAATGCTTACACGCATGCATCACGGCTGCCACACGTTCCCTGCATTCTTTTGACACATCTTTTGAGTATGTCCTCAGAAATTAACGTGACGCATGAGCAAGTTGCAGTACTAGCAAAAATATATGTTCATGTTTTTGTATGTGACGTCAGCATCGTTGTTTACTATACAATGCAGCTCCAACAGGATAAATCTCTGTACTTCCATCTTTGATGAATGGTTCGATGCAGTGAAGCAAATCATCAGATTTAAATGCTGACATGCGAATGTTTTCATGGTGCTTTTCTTCATCCATTTCTTGCATAGGCAATACAAGCGTCGGATATTCCTCATCATGCAATACTGTTTGCTGCTGCTGTCTGTTTTTTTTTTTAGTACCTTTGCAACAGCATCGGAATGTGAACATTTTTTATCTTTGATATCTTTCTTCTCTCAACTCACAACACAGCGAAACCGGATGTTATTTTCTCACCATGACTGCCACCTGGTGGAGATTAGCTTAAAGTACACGTTCAAGTATAGTCAGTACACTGCTTATGTAGCAGCAGCATCCTCAAGCACATGTGTCACGTAGCATTAAGTATAGCCTGAGAAATACCAGTACCTGGATGAGCCCATTCACATGGGATCCATTGTGAAATACAAATATCTCAATTCTAAAATCAACGAGACTTTGCATTGGCATGATTTTGATAAGGTTAAGTAGTAAGATTCTGTTCTGTTTTATTGTTTTAAGCGTAATTATTGTAAGGTTTTGTATTTTGCTGTTACCATATTAAGGCTGTAAATCTGTGTTAGCACTTTGAGTGAAGGGCACGATGTAAGAATAAATTGAAGTATTCGTGTGGATTTTACATGAGTCATTTTGCTTGCTTGTTCTTAAACAACCTGCAAATTTAGTCACTCGTTCTCAAAATAGCTCAATTTTTTCTACATGTTTTTGGTGTAGTGGGTAGTGCTGCCTCCTGTGTCTCTGGTCTGAATCTTTTGCCCAGTTGTTGTCCACATAAAGTCTGCACATTCTTCCTCTGTCTGCGCATGTTTCATTTTGCCCCAATTTCATTGCAAATCTCTAAAAACTACATGAGGTAGGCAGATTGAAACTTCTAAATTAGCTCCAGGGTCAACAAAGGTTTACAATTGAGATTGGTGCCCTGTCCAGGGTGTCTCCTGTCTTGCAATCAATGCTTTTTGGGGTGGGCTCCATCTCTCAGTAACCTAATATTAAATTAAGTTGGGTTTGAGAATGTTTCTGTTTGGTTCTGCATGTATCATTTTTTTTTTAAATTTTTTTATTTTACACACGTGTGTGCGGGCAGGGCTGTTCCACAGGTCAGTAATGTCACTCAGGTTTTCCGGGAGGTCATCTTCATGCTCGGCTTGAGCAGCCAGTTCCAGATTTCGACAGAAGGGGTCAAGCCACACAGGGTTTGCCCTGTGAGAGGAGAGAAAACAAGAAAAAAAAAATGATGACAGATTTAGCACCAGCGTATGCGCCTAGCCTGTTATCATTCAAGCCTAAAGTACAAGGTTAACAGGTTAACTTATATCCAGCTTGCTAGTTTCCATTGAGAATACCTTTTTATCTTCTCAACAATCCACAGGCGTTTTTTGCTTTGCTAAAACGTTTAGGATACTAGGAATAAATTATTTAAAAGCAATTTGGAACGTGAAAAGTGATGAAGCAACATTAAGGAAAACACTGCAGGGCGTCACTCACATGAAGTAAAGATTAAGAAAATCAGAACAAAAGTAAAGTGTAAATCAAGAGCTGAAAACCATGTTCTCTTGTAAGCTGCAATACAAGGATGCTAACAGGCCAGCTCACCCTTCAAAGGAGTACTTGTTGGTATTTGGCATGTCCAGTATGTCCATGAAGCCTTGTTTTCCTTTAAAACAGAAGACATATTTAAAATTCAGAAAGCTGCAGCATCTGCACAGACGGAGTTACTTACTTCAACCATTATGACTAGCAGCACTGGCTTCAGTTGCGATATATGCCCACTGGGTGCCACTGCACAGTCAATTTTTGTTCCACACAGGAGGAAATGTATCAGTTTTCAATTTAGCTTTTATTATTAAGCAGTGTTAATTATATTATATTATGAAAAATGAATAAATGTAGATATTGTAATAAGAAGTGAACATTCTCATAGTGTCTCTCCATGCCAGAATGACACTAAGTATGCAAAATAGTAAAGGTATTAAATAAAAAAAACAGCACAAAGTTAAACACATGAAGAATTCATTAAAGCAAAAAAAAGAACTAAATATGAAAAACAGAAACAACACGAGTGCAGCCTTTCTAGGTTTTGAACCCCTTGCTCTCAGATATGGTGACTCACCTACTCACCTACTTTAAGGTAACCCTATAACTCAACTCCCAAAACTCTTTTTTATTTGATTTTTTTTCAGTTCATTTATCATCTTATCTCTCCAATTGAGCCCCTTGCCAACCTCGCATCCTGACTTGATGAGTCAGTGCCTTTAAAACGCATCTAGCGGCGATTTCTACCTCAGCCTTGGAGGCATTTCTCAATTAAGGGGGGGACTACATTATGGCAAGGCTGGACTTTCTTCTAGATGCTCCTGCCCCTTGAGCTTAAGTTACCTTAAAGGCAAACATGTTTTATTTATGTGTAACTTACCCAGTGATGTTGGTAGCGACGTCAGAGAAACTTTAAATGTCACGTTTTTATGAAGAATACAAATCACCATATTCCTGTTATGATGGGCGTCAACAGAAACCCAGCTTGAACAACAGTAAAACATCCATTAAAAACCAGAATTTACTCATGTCACGTAATCCACCTGTTAGGGATCCAGATGTAGGATCATGACATCCCAAACGTGTAATTTGGCTAAAATACTGATAAATAAACAATTTCTGGTGTCACACGTGCGTCTGGGGACCATCTTCCTGACTCTTGAGATGTAAGCATTTCCACTCTGGCATGAGAGAGGGCACTGATGCTAACAGTTTCTTCTCCTTTTCCCATAGCACAGGACATCACCAGGCTGACGCTCCTCCCCTTCTGGTCCAGATGATATACAAGACACCTTAATCCAGCAGGAGGTGTCTCATTTGGACCCTGGCCTTGGACTCATTCTGGCTAACATTTTTTCTTTAATTGTTGGATCTTTAAGAAGCCACTGCGGCTGTCTGTTAGCCTGAGTGGCTAATTTTCCTTTGTTTATTCTGACTAAACTGGGTGGCCTAGCTGGCACCCCAACCTTTTCTCTACTTATCTTGTTTTGCTTACCCAGCCACACTCACATTGAAAAATGCCCAACAGTGAGGCATTTTCAAACAGGATTGACCTTTCCAATTGAAGACCCATCTTCCCCTTGATTTATTGGTTAGACGTAGTTACAAATAACAGCTCATCATTAATTGACAACTGTAGCACTTCACATCATATGAACATCGTAGAGATTGGTCTGAGAAGCATGTACAATTTTACAACATGAGTAATTTGAGATTTTTTATTGCATGTTTTGATATTGTTTGCTGTTATTCATTGTGGGTCTCCGGTGAAGCTCATTGTATTCGGAATATTATTATCTCTGTTCTTCACGATAACATCAGATTTAAATATTTTCTTGTCTGTCACTACAAACAATGAGGGGTAAGTAACAGATCAAAAATGATCATTTCTGGATGGTGTATTCTTTTAAAAGTTGCCACATCCCTCTTGTTTTCCTGACCTCTTAAGGAGGTTTACTTGCTCTCCCAGTTTAGCATGTAGTGCTGCCCACTGTTAGCCTGGAGGTCTTATTTGTCAGTGAGGAAGGGAGCCATCCCTGGCATCTGCTGAAATGCCTGCCACCATATTTCTTGGTGAAGCATTGACGTTGCTCCAGGTGTAATAAAATCCACAGCTAGACGAGCACATAGTGTTCACCTTTGTGCAATTCAAAATTCAGTAGGGGTGCTGATGATGCCTTTAGTACTACAACACATCTGATTTTGAATCATCTTGAATATCCCATTGCTTATGCTAGACATTTGTTTATTGATTTTATTTTGCCATTTAATACGTTATTGCCTCTGATTCTGGTAAATAAGCTGATAGAGGTCAAAGTGAATAATTAGGTGGTACTTTGCATTTCTCACAGGCATTTCAGACACAGGAAGCAGATGGCGATGGTGTGAGGAACCTCATCATAACTGGCCGATGTTAAGAGTGGTGTTCTACAGGGGTCAGTGCTAGGGCTGCTGCTGTTTTTAATATATATAAATGATTTAGATAGGAATATAAGTAACAAGCTGGTTAAGTTTGCAGATGATACCAAGTTAGGTGGATTAGCAGATAATTTGGAATCCGTTATATCATTACAGAAGGACGTAGATAGCATACAGGCTTGGGCAGATTTGTGGCAGATGAAATTAAATGTCAGTAAATGTAAAGTATTACACATAGAAAGTAAAAATGTTAGGTTTGAATACACAATGGGCAGTTGGAAATGAGAAGGATTTAGGAGTCATAGTGGACTCTAAGCTATCGACTTCCCGACAGTGTTCAGAAGCCATTAAGAAGGCTAACAGAATGTTAGGTTATATAGCAAGATGTGTGGAGTACAAGTCCAAGGAGGTTATGCTCAACCTTTATAATTCACTGGTGAGGCCTCATCTTGAGTACTGTGTGCAGTTTTGGTCTCCAGGCTACAAAAAGGACATAGCAGCACTAGAAAAGGTCCAGAGAAGCGTGACTAGGCTGATTCCAGGGCTACAGGGGTTGCATTATGAGGAAAGATTAAAAGAGCCGAGCCTTTACAGTTTAAGCAAAAGAAGATTAAGAGGTGACATGATTGAAGTGTTTAAAATTATGAAGGGAATTAGTACAGTGGATCGAGACTTGTATTTTAAAATGAGCTCATCAAGAACACGGGGACACAGTTGGAAACTTGTTAAGGGTAAATTTTGCACAAACATTAGGAAGTTTTTCTTTACACAAAGAACGATAGACACTTGGAATAAGCTACCAAGTAGTGTGGTAGACAGTAAGACGTTAGGGACTTTCAAAAGTTGACTTGACTCGACTCGACTCAACCCTTTCTGACATAAACAAAAAACTGAAGACTCCTCAGGGTTGTGTAAGCTCCCCTAATTTTTTACACTATATACAAATAATTGTAGGAGTCAGTACACAAAAAATTATATTATTAAGTTTTCTGATGATATGGCCATTCTGTGTCTGTTTACAGCAGACTTAGATATTGCAATTTGGACAATTTGGAGATACAGGAGGTTGTGCAGTGGTGTGGGGAACATAATTTGATTTTAAATATTAATAAAACAAAAGAAACAGGCTTTGATCCAAAGTCCATTAGTGAGCATAGTTCAGTTTTTATTAATGGAGAAAGAGTTGTGCAAGTAACAAAATACAGATATTTGGGTATTTACTTTGATAGTTAGCTGCATCGGGTCCGTCATGTGCAGCATGTTTGTTCTAGATTTGGTAAACGCCTGCACTTCTTGCAAAGGCTTAGGGTCCATGGAGTGGACAAAAATATTATGTTGTTATTTTACAGACTAGCTATTGAATCACTTATTCGTTATGGTATTATAATATGGTTTGGTAATTTGACTGTGAAACATGGATCACAACTCTAAAATTTGATCAGAATAGCAGGTAAAATAATTGGCATACTTCCCCATCCTCTCTCCAAGAGATTTTTGAGGAGACAGTGAGGTGGCAGGGACTTAAAATAATTGATGACCCAACTCATATTCTTTATAAGGAGTATGAACTAATGCTTTCAGGCAAGAGATACAGGTTACCAGCCTGTAAGATGAACAGGTACAAAATTCCTTTAGTTCCACTATCAATTAAATTATTAAATAATAAGAACTGAGTTTTTTTTTTTGAAAGGGAAGGTGTAGGGGTAGTTGTGTAATATTCTGTGTAATGTATTTAGTATAAGAGATATGTATGTGATATGTATGTGTGTTCTCTCGAATGTTCAGGACACATTTCTCTTAAAAGAGACAATAAAGGCTAACCTAAACTAACCTAACTTAACCTAAAATAACATAAGTTGGTCCCTGGGCATTTTCTTTCTCTTTTTCTTTTCCTCTTCTTCCTAAGTATCTATTTCCACCAGGGCATCCCATACACGTGCAATGCATGCTACCCTGGCCTTGCCCTTTCTCCAATGGTAGAATTTGATAGCAGGCATCATTACTGGCTTCCCAATTTCTCTTAGTGTCTTGCTGAGCCCTGATCCTGTCCTGTGTCATTCTTTCCACCATTCAGTCCTCTTGCCTGTCGAGACACTCATCACAATACGTAAAAATATCTTGAATGTTAAACTATATTAACACGAATAGCATACTTAAAATCATGCAAAAAAATTGTGTTTTGATGGCTTAGAGAACTGTTTTACTCACCAGTTGAGCCAGCAACTACTGCTTTCAGTTTTCTCTTATGCCTGCAAAAGATAAAGAGTTACTGGCACAGACAGCCAGGAAGCAAAGAGAGCTGCTCCAGGTGCAATAAAATCCACTGCTAGACAAACACATAGTTTTCATCTTTGTGCAATACAAAATGACAGCACTTGAACCCTAGTTCACTTCTTGGCTAGGATACTCTGTGTTCTTTGCATGTATTTTGAGATGAAACCAATGCAAACGTGTGAAATTAGATTAACTGACAATTTTAAATTGTGAGTGAGAGCCAACAGCATGTTAAGACTCTGTTGTGGATTGATCTCTTATCTAAGGCTGCATTTAGTTATTGTCCCCTAAAAACTCATTGAAGAAAACACAAAACAGACATAATACACAAAACCAAATGAAGAGCATCTTACATTGTGCGATAGTACCAGTTCATGAAGACAAACAACATGGTAGCCAGGAACAGCAGGACTGCAAGGATGATGATGGCCATCTGTAAAAAAGAGTGAAAAAACAATACACTGGCAAGATTTAAGAAACTTCCGGAAGAGACATGTGAAAAAAACAAAAATAAAAGGTCTCAAATCTCTGAGGATTAATCACATACACTGTATGCAATATGATTGAAATAAAAAAAGAGAAACTGGGGACAACAATCTGAGACAACTGACCAACATTTGAGGGATCACTCGAGAAGGCTGCCTGAGTAAGTGAAACAACAAGTGATGACGCCAAAATTGTATTCGAAGATGGAGACTAAAATATGAAAATTGTTATGCCATCGTTGGTATCATTGCTAATGTAAGAGACTAATGTAACAAGAATAAGCGATATTAACTGGGGGAAGGATGACACTGAAACAGATCATGAGTAATCAAAAAAGTGAATTTATAAGAATTAGATAGTAGTCTGAACTGATAAATATGACCTAAAATACAGCACTAGGGATAATATGACAATATGAGAGTAAGGATATTATCTGAGCAGAGCAATTATTAATCTAAAGTGTATTGAAATCAAGCACTCGGGTGTCAGGCAGTGTGAGTTTAATCAATATGGACTGTGAAATGGGAAAATAATTGCAGATCTAAAGGCTAATTAGAAGAGATGTGACAAGTGGCAAGTGTTAATCTGAAATAGCCTTCACTAGATAAAATGGGGTGGGCAATTCTGAAAGGTGGAATTCATTTCAGACCTAACTATTATTAATGAGTGTAGTAAACCAGGGGGAAAACAGGAATTTGAGGATATGTATGATCTGAGTAGGTCTATCATGATGATAAAGAACTGAATGGAAAGATTGGGATCTAAGGGTAATTTGACATGAGGGATGGAGTTAAGCATATTAAAGGAATAATTCACCCCAGAATTATATTTTTTACAGTATATGTTACTTGCTCTATGTAGTTTGTAGCGATGGCTGTGAAAACATTTTACTCTCATGTTTTCATGGAAAAAAGAGATCACACTTTCTGATAAAACTGGAGTCTATTGTGGCCATGCTGGTTTTGCCCATTGTGGGTATATGACTGTTTGACTTGGCATGTGGATTACATGACATGAGTACTGTGTGATTTTTTCATGGACATTTTTAGATTGTTTGCTGTGGTCCGGTGTTTGATACCATAGTCTCCCATTCTGTCAGAAAGTTTGTTACCTCTGTTCTCTACGAAAACTTGATATTATTTTTTTTTTCTCAGACATCACTACAAACAATATGGGATAAGTAAAACAAAAAATATAATTTATGGTTGAATACTGATTTACAACTTTCAGTCATGTGAGCAGTAACTTGGGAGAAACTGCAAGGATCTGATAGCAATATGATTTAGCCTGCACACTATAAATCAGAATCCAGGTGAAAGGAATGGCTGGTCCTCCCATGTCTCATATCTAATCTGAACACCACAACTGAGACCTGTGTGTTTTGGTGGAAACCTCAGAAAGAAGGCCAGTGTTTAAAACACACATGTTTTAAATGTGTGGTTTGATGGATTTGTATAGATCAGGGGTGTCAAACTCCAGTCCTGGAGGGCCGCAGTGGCTGCAGGTTTACATTCTAACCATCTTCTTAATTAGTGACCAGTTTTTGCAGCTAATTGCTTTTTTTAATTAACTTGACTCGGGACCTTTAGTTGTTTCTTATTCCTTAATTAGCAGCCAAACAATAATGAGACACAAAACAAGCCACCACATCACACAAAATCTGAAAATAAAGAAAGGTGAAGGTCTCAGTAAGGTTGATCTCTCAACTCACCAAAACATTTTGACGATGTTCTTATGAAAAACAAAAAATCAACAGTTTTGGAAATGGCAGCTGTAGCAGAACGAGAGCTAAACAAAGCAGTGGAATTAAATTAATTAAAATGAGTTTAATTAACAGCAAGAAACTGTTTGGAGTTTGAAGCCCCAGTTTAGCTGGTCATCTGTTGCCTCGTTTCACATCTCATTTCTGTTTGGCTGCGTTTTATTGAGGAAACAAATCAATTTAGAGGACTGAATCCTTCTAACAGGGCTATTAAAATGTGAATTAGCAGTGAAAACAGGTCACTGATTAGGAAAAGGGTTAGAATGAAAATCTGTAGCCACTGTGGCCCTCCAGGCCTGGAGTTCGACACCCGTGGTATAGATGATCAAGATCAGGATGAGAGACTGCTGTTGGAGGAGCCTGTATTTGATTGTAGAGGTAACAACAGAATCAAATAGCAATTGCTCCAGCCAAACTTAAGTTTATTTAATCCTTTTGATCAGTTGATAGTCATTAGCCAGGAATCCTAATTAGTCTGTGGCTGGACTACATGAATGGGGACGACTTATTGTGTTTTGTGTGAGTCACGTCTTTCATAGCATTGTCCCGTTTATGTAGTCTATTGTGCGTCAGTGTAAATGTTGTCCCCTGGAAACAAAGGGGGAAGGAGAACGCTGCAGGACTGTGACCCCTCAAGGTAATTCTCCTGTCCACCCATCAAGTCCACCTGGGTTATTTCCTTTAAAAACAAGAGGAGTGAATGGAAAAAAAAAAACGGAACACAACACAGAAATGCATGAAAAAACAGAGAAACTGCGATCTGGGTTGTCACGCACTTTTCCACAGCTTGCTGCTCTCAATGCCGGACATGTAACGACTTCGCCATTTTCACAAAGCCCCGGGGTTCAGTAGTAACAGGACACGCCGAGGACCTTATAGTGAGACTGTTTCTTTTTATTTTGGGAGAGGAGCAAACAATCATGTAATTTCATATCGCAGTTACTGCTGGACCGTTTCTAACCAGTTCAAGTTCATTATCATTAATCACTCTCTGGACACTTTCCTGGACTTTACATGTGTTATGTGTTTCGTGTGCATCATATCTGTTTTATGTTCAGTGTAGGGTCAAGGGAGGGTTTACTCTGTATATTTATAGCTGCACCGTTTATTATAATATTCCGTCGTTCACTTGTGGGGTTGTGTGTGTTAGGGGAGGGGAAGGTGAGATATTTAAACTGTTTGGCATTTTGTTTCACTTCTTTTTCATCAATATATGTATTCACTTTAGTTACTGTTTGCCTTTTTGCCTGTTTGATCACCGATTAGGGAAGTAATTGGAAGAAGTACGGCTTGTCTAAGTCTAATGCCCCTCAGTTTGCCAGGCTGTAGGTCTTGGCAGTGTAGTTGCCAGTCCTGATGATTGGGCTGGCCGTTACAAGTCATTTAATTTTTTACTAGTCAAGATATTACATTTAGGCTGTATGTAACTCTGTTTAAGTGCACTGCTTCAGTGCAGACATTACCTGTAGTGTTGTAAAATCATCAGGCACTCTCCCTGTCACAGCTGGCTGCACATCGAGCACATTGTACTTCCGAAAGAGATTGTGCAGTTGTTCCTTATTTTCATCGATCATCTGAATCACCCTGTAGGTAGAAAGGCAGTTCTCACTGACACAGAAAAACTCAGTATATTGTCCTTCATCTTTAACTTTAATACTTTCAATGTAATGGTAACTATTAAACAAAGAGCTGTTCTTAATTGCTGAAAGTGTAGCAACTGCTTTACATTGTACGGCACAATCATTTTACAAAAATGACATCAAGAATTCTAGTAATCCAGCTCAAATATTGGCAAAAGACAATGGTGGTGTGAAAAACCTATAAGGCAGTCCTGCTGAGTTGTGTTCAGGAAGGGTGACCACCATCTCCAGGTTGAAAAGAAGACAGATGCATGGCCAGTATTGTCCATTACTCTTAGCAAAATAATTGGATTCCATATTTCACCAAGTGAGCATGATTTGGATTTGCTATAAATACCAAACTTTGACCTAGTCAGCTTTGTGGATGGTGAGGAAAGAGCTGATCACCCATAAAAGGATTCCTAGGTTATCCTCTCATGAAGCACTAAAACTTTAGCAACAAGATGTGTTGCTAGAGGTCTTCTCTGACATGAGTATCTAAGCTGATGTGCACAGCACTTGCTCAAACTCCTCAAAATCCAAAAAAAAGTAGAAAATGACCCGCATCCACTCTACACAATACACATAAGGCCAGACACGATTCACAACATTCAACGTACCGTTCAACATCCAAGATGCGGTTGCTTTGCTTGTTGACGACATGGATAAGAACATCGGTCTGTGCATAGTTCACATTGCCTTTCTTATCCACATGAAACTGTAAAAAAATATCCAGTATTCATTAAGAGTTCTCCAAAGCATGTAATATTTGCTTAAACCCAGGGGCTTTAACCTTGTATCTGAATAACTGACCTGCAAGTCATCCGTGTTTACAATGGCTCCCGTAATGTTGGACAACAGATTGATGAACTCTTCTTCAAACTGGCGAACACGTTCTGGGTTCTCATTGATCACTATCTTTACACGCTGGTCATCACGCAGAATGTAGATACCAACACTGACAGTGTCACTGTGGTTTGCCTGATCAGTAGCCACAATATCTACCACAAAATACCCAGGGCCATAGGCCATAAACAAGTCATTGGTGCGAAGAATGCCATCTGTTTGACCTAGCACAGGAAAATAATAAAAAGAAACCCAAGGAGTATTGTGATGCAGGAACTGTAAGCAGAAAACATTAAAAATCTATACTTTTTTTGATTTAATTAGCTCCGATTCAAAGTTGATGAAAATCTACAGTATGCAATTTTTCTTTCATTTAATTCTGTTATCTATTCCCATTTAATCCAGAGTAAGATTGCAGGGAAGCTAGTCACCAGTCCATCAAAGACTGTCAATTTTTTTCTTTCTCATTAAAATACGACTATATGGGCAGTCATAAAAAGTGGAACTACGCTCCACTTGCAAGAGACATCTACTCAGCATTTCTTTCCAACATAAGCCATCTTTTCCACTGAACTAGGAGGGTGAGCACCCACCTCAGAGTTAAAATATCAGTTCACCAAGTGACCAAGAGGCAAGTTGTTTCTGTCAGGGATCATAAGCTTGAAGTTAGAAGGCTTTCGTTTCAGCCATTTGTCTCTTCTCTTTTACCTTTTCCATTTTCTGTTATCATTCATTCCATCCTGTCATAGTGAACTAACCTCTTCTACAGTTTAAATGAAGAATTGAATTTCAACGGATAAGATGTAAATCATTTATCCCATTGATTAGTATTCGTATGAATGAAAGTGAATAAAAGCAAAGCAAAACACTTGGGTTAGGGCATCAAATCTCTAAAAAAAAAAAAAGCCTTACCAATGGTGAAGACATTTGTAACATTCTTCGAGTCATTTTGCAGCTTGAATTGAATGGAGCGAATGCTATAGAAAACAATGCTGTTGTTGCCAATATCAGCATCGACTGCAGTCACACGGATCAGATCTGAACCAACCTTGGCATCAGCAGCCACACCTGTAAGACGTGAAAATACAAAATATTCTTTTTAAATTCAAAAATAAACTTCCCATCTAACTCATAATAGGATTCAATTTACCTTCCATGATCTGATCTTTCAAGAAATTTTGAAATTAACCAGAAGCTTGGAAAACTTCCACCCATTCTGTCCTCACATGAATCTTTTCAAAGCAAGCCTTAGTGGCTCACCTGTTCAACCTGAACATCCAGCAATCTGTTTCCTAATTCCTGCTCAAGACTGTGGAATGACAGAAAACTATCCCAGCAACAAAATGTTTCAGAATGTTTTGTAAGGCTTAATTTAAACTAATTTCATTTTTGATTCATGTTTTTCATTGAAACTGCAAGATGTAAACAATCATTTTGTTAATAAAACTAAGTCTTTTCAATAAGAACATATTTAAAGAAAACTAGATAGATAGATGATACTAAGATGAGGTACTACTAATTGATCCATATTGTTTATTAAACTCATCTTAATGTAAGGGAATTGAGATTGTTACTTTAAAATGAGTTCATCAAGAACACAGGGACACAGTTGGAAACTTGTTAAGGGTAAATTTCATACAAGTATTAGATAGATAGATAGATAGATAGATACTTTATTAATCCCAAGGGGAAATTCACAAAGGAAGTGTTAGGAAGTGTTTCTTCACACAGAGAACCACAAACACATAGAATAAGATTACCAGGTGGTGCATAAGACAGTATAACTTTAGGGACTTTCAAAACTCGACTTGATGTTATTTTGGAAAAATTACGTGGATAGGACTGGCAAGCTTTGTTGAACTGAATGGCCAGTTCTTGTCTAAAATCTTCTAATATTCTAATAGCATGTTTTGTGTACCAATTTCAGTTGTCTTGGCATGACCCCTTCTCCTGTTCCTTTCCTTTGTGTGACTTCTCACAGTATGCCACTGCTACTCCATCCTCGCTGTAAACAAACACGGACAATGCCCACTTTGCAAAATTTCACGTCATGTGACATATCACTCATTCCTTATAGAACAGGAAGTGCTATTTTAAAGTGTCTTCCATAGCCAGTGCAGGATAGCAACAGAAAAAGCATTGCATTTTCAGAAAAACAATTCAGCACGTCATATTTTTGATATGTTTGGCTGAAACATTGGGTGTATCCCTAATATGAACATTAGTGAAGATTATGAGTCTTATATCTGTGTGCATTCATTTGCACATTTAAAAAGAACATACCCTTAAGACATGCAGGACTACAAAGAGAATGTTTTCAGTTTTAGTTGCAACTCTGATCAGTGTTCAGGGCAAATCACATCTCTTTTTCTGACTCTTATTACTTTGCACCCACATTATTCTATGGTTTGCTCCTTTTGTTCCTTAAATAAGCCAGCCTCCACCCTCTATTCTTTACTCTGTAAATCTACCAGCAAAGCTCTGCCTTTAATTTCACAATAATTTTGTGATCTTGCTTCAATAGTTTCTCTTATCTGTTGGCAATATATTTTTAAGAATGTCTGATTTTGTTCTAGGTATCCTAACTACCAAATTATCCAACTCAAAATAATTCATAGACTTTATCCTACACTCAGTAAACGCTTTCTCAGGGGTCTTTCTGCTGATCCACTTTGTCATTTGTGTCGCCTTGGTTTTAAAATGTTCATCTATCATTTATTTAAAGAGCTTCTTTAAAAGCAAACTTTTCCCATGGGAACAAATAATTTGTTTATTCGTTAGATATCCATCCATCCATCCATCCATCCATCCATCCATCCATCCATCCATCCATCCATCCATCCATCTATCTATCTATCTATCTATCTATCTATCTATCTATCTATCTATCCTTTCCACCAAATGCACTGCACCAAATGCACTGCCCTTCTGTCTCCTCTGTCTGGTTACAGATAATCCAGTTTCTCTCTTCCTCTCTGTTTTAGAATAGTGTGGTGCTGAGGTGTCACCTGTCATATGGCTGCACTCGGGTCCTAATTTGGGATCCTAAATTGGTTTGTCAAGTGGTGGGTGCAGCAATGTGCTGTCTCAGCGCATGCTCCTAACCTCCTCCTCCTCCTCCTCCTCCTCTCACCAGTGTGAACTGCTCTGTCTAAGCACTGAGGTGGCTAAGTTACTCTTTGCCTCTTGTTGGAGATCTCCTGAGCTATAATCTACTGTAACTCTTTAGGAACTGTTTAGCTCTCAGATTAATGGAGCATTCTTAAAACCCATTGAGAGTTGGTCTACCCAAGTTTCCTCTCAGTTAGGTTCATTTGGCAGTGTTCATGATGCTTTTCTTACCTAGTTGTTTTTCTCCTTTTTATTTAGGCATTTTATTTAATTGGACTTGGATGCTCAGCCGTATTGTGGGGCAATGTGAGATGTCGGGGTGGCTCTGTGGGAGGGGTACTGGTCGTCACCTGGAGTTTATAGGTTTTTACTTTTTCAATTGACCGTCTGCTAAATGCCTTGAATCGATAACAAATTAATCATAAAAGAGAGCTAGAATGTTTGCAAGATCACTCCTTATAAGATATTTGCATATATTGCATAATGTTAGGCTTCATAGCCAGTAAGATTTGCCATTTGTGTGTTTCAGAGTTTGCATTTTTTTTAGGTGACTTCCATCATTCTGCTGACTGTTATGATTCTGCTGCATTGTCTTTCCACAAATTAACCGTGGCATTGCGACATCACTGTGGTGGTTGTGTCTGTACATGTTGTGGTGCTTGATCACCTATGCACCCAGCTAGCATGCTATCAGAGCGAAAAAGGCAGCAGGAAAACATTTCTTTTAAAGATCAGGTAAAAACGCTAGCAGTTCAGATGGGTCACAGCATAGGCAAGCCTGCTTGCTTTTTTATACCCATATATTTCTGCTAAAAATGGAACTGGTAAAAAAGGATCAGGAAATGGACCCTAATTAAAAAACAAAGTGAAAGTCAATACCGGGAAAACGAAGAATTATACACCAAAACCAAAACGCTAAACAAACTCGCAGTCATAAATAGATTGTGATGAATTCTGAAGCCATAAATTGCACAGAAACACGAATGCACTTAAATTTGCTATTTACAAACTCAGATACTTTATAAACCATCAAGCTGATGACATCACACAATGCAACTTTTGGGACCACAC
Organism: Polypterus senegalus; assembly: GCF_016835505.1. Lineage (NCBI taxonomy): Eukaryota > Metazoa > Chordata > Cladistia > Polypteriformes > Polypteridae > Polypterus > Polypterus senegalus. The sequence continues at coordinate 215,874,977 of NC_053154.1, read as the reverse complement.
CACCTAGCAACAGACAGTTGCATCCTGATGATGAGACCACAAAAATGTTAGTGTCCATAAAAAAAGATGGACTAGAAGTAATGTAAAAAAAACATATCAATAACAAAATATACTAACATTCAGAGGTTTCAAATGAATACAATGTGTATTTAGAAACAATTCTTGATATTAAAAACCTCCAAAACAAAAAAGGAGGGTCCCAGAAAAAAATGTATTGAACATATAATACATTTTTAAAGTTGTCTACTTTGTAACTACTTGTGGGTAATGTTAGAGCAGACACTTTTCACATCTCACCTACATTAGATAACTGATGCCATCTTTGTTACCTCATGTTTTCTTGGCAAACTATTTTATATGTTCTATGCATTTTCCTTTGCATTTCTTTTATTTCTTCATTGCTTACCATTTGATGTGATGTTTTCAGTGTCATGGTATTTTTTTTCAAACTTACCAGGATGAGTTAAACAAGTACAGGGTAAGTGGTGCAGACCCTTGCGGGTTCATCTTACAGCTGTTCTTAGCTTTTTTGTATGTTAAGAAAAAGGAGGGATTCTAACATCACGTGCTATTCTTTGGCTTTTTTCTCTTTTAATACCATATCTATTCAACCTAGCGGTATGTCTTTTTCTGTTTCCTTATGTTTCATGCTGTCTTACACCTTAGGTGGGCGAGTCTGCTTGTCTGTCTTTGTCGAATGTGCCATTCTGCTCAGGTCAATGTGGATTTTTCTCCAAATATTCCTAGTTTCCTGCAAAATCCGAAGGATGTTTGTTCTTTACTTGGTGAATTTAACCAGTATGTCAGGGGTTACCATCTAGTTCATTGTGGGCTACCAATCAATTGTCTAAGTAACTGCTGGTATACAGTATCCAAATTGGAAATGGCATTGGTTAAACAAATGGATTAACTGAAGACAGCAACAGATTTCCTGAGGTTCTGAAGTACTCTGAATATTTCTTTTACAGAGTTGACACATTTTATTAAACCAAATAGGTTACACTTTGAAGACTTTCAGTTTTTGGACAATTTCCTGATGTTTTGATACGCTGGTGTCTTTTAACCATGGTATATTACAAGAGCAATGTGGCAGTTAACACTATCAAAGTATTCACACAGGAAATGTCAAATGTTTCGTATGCTGTTAAATTTTTAAAGATTGTTGCAGACAACCAAAATAAGTGCAGCTGCTGGGCTATGTTAGAAGACACATCACTTTCTTAAAGAATGGTAGCAGGAATTTGTTTTTACGGTGACCAATGGCAAATGCACATCTCTGATATATGAGGCACCCATTCCTATGCCAAAAAGATGCAATGTTGAGCATTTCTACCATTCTATGCATAAAAGGAAAGCGAAAAATTAGCCAACTAGAAGTGAGCTTCGTAAACGAAAGGCTGTGAACTGAAATCTGACATGTCAAATCTGCAGGCAGTTTTTTCTGAGATCTACCACAAAATCAAAGGCTGCAACTCTAGCACCTTATCAAGTGTGTCATCTGCTTACAATGTTAAATTAATGTTTCAGTGGTAGAGCAATCATAAGTGAGGTATTTCTAAAGGCAGCTGACTCATTGTTTGGTTGTTTCAAAAATAATTTGGAAATTATGTCTGCTACTCAGGACACAGAGTTGTACAGAAATACAATCACAAGAGGAAGGGAGGGAAAATATGCAGATCTGAAAGACCAATCGGGAACAGACGTGTTCATGGAACTGGTGGATAAAATGCAGCTACCACCCCCTAGGTTGGTTTTGATAACAACTAGCAATGACAGAATGAAATAAACACATTCATTGCACCTTACAAAGATAGTTAAAGATTCCCTGATTTTCTCAACGATCATTGCAAGTACTAAGAGCAAGCTATGTGTGGAAAACCATTAAACATTAAGGTGGTTATGATTGTTGTAATGAAGACGTTATGCTTATTCCAAACATTCCAAGAGTTCTACAACGACAGCTTTTCCAAACTTAGAATAAAGTGATGCAGAATACATCCAGACCTTTTGCTGTACACTATCATTATACTAGGATGATAAGCAGAGGTAAATTTCTACAGCAATTCAGAGAACAAGTGTCTGGAATAAAAGAGTTTCTGATTTCTTCTAATTCTGAATGCATTCAGCCTGAAGACAACCAATGGAACTTAAATTTACTACTCCTAACTGACTTAACAAACATGTTAAACAAGCTCAACCTTAAACTACAAGGTAAACACAAAAGTATAAATTATGATCAGCTTATAATATTTTTAAAATAAAATTACTGATCTTATCCTGTAAATTATGACATAATTAACTGCAGAATTTTGAAAATCTATCCATCCATTCCGCTATATCCTAACTACATTGTCACGGGAGTCCGCTGGAGCCAATCCCAGCCAACACAGGGCGCAAGGCAGGAAGCAAACCCCGGGCAGGGTGGCAGCCTTCCGCAGGGCACACACCCACACACCAAACACACACTAGGGACAATTTAGAATCACCAATGCACCTAACCTGCATGTCTTTGGATCATGGGAAGAAGCCGGCGTACCCAGAGGAAACCCGCATAGACACGGGGAGAACATGCAAACTCCACGCAGGAAGGACCCGAGAAGCAAACCCGGGTCTCCTAACTGTGAAGCAGCAGCACCACCCACTGCGCCACCGTGATGCCCTTGAAAATATATATATACTCAAAATCTGAGTATATGTGTACGTGATATACAGAGCAAATAGAAAACATTGCAGCCAAAATTTATCTGTTGTTTCAATGTTTCACAATGCTTGAACCCATTGCAGCATTCATATGTTTTTGATTTGGCCCTAAAATTCCTGTAGACAACAGTGCCTCCTAAATTGAGCCGCTTTTTTAATCTGGAGGCAATAGCAATTGAAAATGAATTCTGGCCCAGCAGAGCAACATTATGCTAAAGTCAAAGGCTATGAAGAACCTTCAGGGAGATTTTTGGAGTTTACCTGCAGAAGACAAATACATCAACTGGCAACAAAGGAGGATGCCTGGGGCATTTTCACCCGACGGCACTGTGCTTTGAAAGTTAAAGGGTGTGCACAGCAGACAGCAAAAGGTGCCATTTATATAACTCAAGGGGCATGTACTCTGTACCTTTCCATTACATTAGTACTATGGTCAGTGAACAGGCGCCATTTGGTAAATCAAGAGCCACAAGTCCTCAAAGTCTAATAATACTGAATGCAATCTATGAACACTGAGGGTGGCTGTAAATGTAACTCAAGCAATGTGGCCTCCAGACACTGAAAGAGAAAAGCCATTCTGATGGTGTTTCCTCTGACCACAGGTAAGCTGTGTAATTCAGGGCCAGCAATGTGAATATGCAGGCAGTGGACAAGGCAGATGAGAACAGGTGGAACCACATGGATAAAGCTGTGGAAGATCAGGAAGGTGGCAGAATTATTAGAGGATGGCTGAAGAAATAGACAGAAGTTATGGCAGAGCTATGGAATAAATTAAACCTCAACAAGACACCCTTCCATTAGAAATATATATCCTTATTCCTAGTTTCTTATAACAAAGTAAAGTCCTGGAATGCATCTACTTGGTTAACTGAGGTATAACTGTGTGTATAAATATTTCTACACCCATAGCTTTCTCTAGGGAGACTCGGTGTAGGACATATTATTTTAACTTGCTGTATTCTGCTTTAAGATCAGCTGTTTTTTTCTGCCTGAGCTTTAACTGGACAACCAGGTATAGTCATAGAAATGAATGGAACTACAAAATAGGGAGACATGAGCAGAACATAATGAGTAATATTACTTCTTTGCACCTACTTTTTGTTTTAGCTCTTTGGCCAAACTAAATAGAGCATGCCACTAAATCCACACATAACCAGTAATCATAACCTTCTCTGTTCATACCTGCAGTATACTCTGACTTGAGAAACTGTGGACTCTGGTCATTAATATCATCCAGATATATACGCACTTCTTGCAGAGTGGGATCAGTGCTAGGATCAAGAGCACGCTTTCGAGATGACCTCTGGCTTTGGGGAACACTCCAGTTTCGATTACTTGAGGCCTTGACAATGATAGTTTGGAAAGGTGTGATTTCTCTGTCTAAGTCTTTGGTCACACTTAGGACCCCGTTGCGGTCCATCTGGAAACTGTTGCGCTGGTCTGCTGCTGAAAAGTAGAAAATATGCTCTGATTTCATTATTAACTTTATGTAATTAAAAAAAAAAAATTGCACACAATGGAAACTCGCCATATTAAACTGTATGAATTAAAAGGGTGATAGATAAAGTTATCATGAAGGATCTCTGGACTGCAATTCCCTCAACAGGGAATTATAGTAAAGTAAATGCTGGGACTACAGTGAAGACCAGCATTTTCCCAACATAACATTTATGAATCAACAAATAAAGTTGGAAAGGCCTGAAAGTCACATTGCATTCATGTTTTTCTACTAATTCAGGTATAAATAGTTTTAGACCAAAGATACCATTTTACATACACTTAAAGTACAAAGGGGCCAACTTGAATTAATAGAACAAAATACTCAGATAACTCAGGTATATTAAGAAAAATCGAACATGAGCAGGAAACAACAAATGACTGAAATAAATATTCCATTAGTGTTTTTACAGAAGAAGAAAGAAATGTATTTCTTCAGGCAGAAGCAAAAATGAAAAGAGTATCAAAGGTTTGAAGTGTGTCAAAGGAATTTAAACAGATGAATTATTTATGCTTCGCGAATTATGCGTGATGAAAGACATTTATGAAATGTGAGTACTGTAAACTTATTCCACCAGTCACTTTAGTTGGAAAGTACTGGATGACTGGAAAGCTGCAAATGTGACTTACAAGAAGAAAAATGAATGTCATAACTAGGCAATAATGCATACTTATATTTTAAGTAAACTAATTATTTAATAAAGCTGCTTAAATCAAACCAATATTGTAAATGACAATCAATATGAGTAGGAAAGGGAAAGATCTTATGAAAGAAGTTGGTTATTTTTTTTTCTGAAAAGGCAACTATAATAGTAGCTGGTGGCAAATGTGAAGAATACTTATTAAGATATCTGAGTATATTCTGACATTTAACAACAATGTCCCTAAGCCAATGTAACTATTAACAAACTAAACAAGCTGGATGGACTGAAAATGAGTTTGTTCAGTTTGTTACAGAATGGTGAGGAGTGAGACGTATTTCAGATAGAGACATCCTTCATTTTAATTACCTGCAATAAAATAGTAAACCATAGCATTGGCACCCTCATCGGCATCCACAGCACCAGTTACATTTCCAACCACTGTCCCAGGTTTTGAATGCTCTAGAACTGACAGCTTTTGGTAGGGCACGCTGTCCCGCTATTAAAAACAAAAACATATGTTTAGCCACCACTGGTATCACCCAACAGCTATGTATTAGCTTGTCAATTCAGATGAGTATAAACATCATTGTGGGAAACTCACCGGGGGTTTAAGGAATACTGGTTCATTGTCATCAATGTCTGTCAGTGCCACCTGAAGAACCTGAGTGGTCTCATAAGCGACTGGCTGACCTAAGTCTTTGGCCACAATGATTAACTATGAGGCAGAAAGAAATGGGAGAGTAAGGAGGGCTCCTCTTGGATCATTCAATAGCTAAATAATAAGTTTACCTCTGTTTTTGTACATAGCTGCCAAAGGAAAATGTTCATACATTATTTTTAAAGGCAAGTAATCCTGTTGACATACTGATTCATAGGTCACCAATGAGAAAAGTTTAGAAAGGTACGATGAATAGAATGCTCCTGCAGTAGTTGACTTTGGGCATGTCTACGTGTGCCACTGTAAATGGCATGGCCAAGATGGACCATTATGAGGATCAACACACTCTATAATCCAGGAAGTAAAGTCAATTGAAATTTTCAAGACATGACCCACTAGTCTGGGCCTTTATAGTTGAATCACATTACCTTCTGGCATCACAATAGAAAGTGTATTGGTCTGCTATGTTGCACTGCACTTTAGAGTACTTTGGTTACTGGATGGGAAATTTTCTGTTGTCATAAAAAGCCACCAAGGCATAAGAGGAGAGCTGGCAGAATTCTCTGCCAGTAGTGTTGTGAGAATTCAGGTAATCAAGCTGAAAACTGCTTATTAAATCAAACCATGGATTTAAAAATGTATGACTGAGTGGTCCAACTCAGGAACACACAGTTTAGGGCAAATCACAAGTTGCTTGTAGTTGTCCTAAGGCAAGAATGAATATTAGTAACAAAAATCCAGGCATCTCTGGTAGCTCTTTTATTAAGTTTTCTAATGAATGCTGAGAATGGTAGTCTTACAGTGTATATGCTCTGCTTTTCCCTGTCCAGTCTGACTTCTGTCCTGATGACCCCACTCTCCATGTCAATTTTGAAGTTATCCCAGTCCTTATTTCCAGCTGTAGTTTGCAGAAACGAATATGTAACTTTTCCATTGAGGCCCTCATCACGGTCTGTAGCATAAACTTCAAACACAACCAGACCAGGAGGCTGTTCCTGTAGAACATGAGAATGTTAGAAAAATGGGAGAAAATCAAATTAAAAATCCATAATGGAAATCATTAAGATTTTACTCTGCCAGAGTAAGGGAATTAAACTTTATTAGTCATAGACTGTGAGTATCTAGTATAGGCCTTTAAAATTGTAAAACATATCAATAAAATTGATCGATCAGAATTCTTTCAAATGAATAAAGAATCATATACTCAAGCATACTTGTGAAAATTAAATAGAAGTGGATTTTAGACCTAAGTCATTAAGTATTTCTTCACACAAAGGATCTGGAACAAACTACTTAGTCATGTAGTTGAAACCTTGATAATTTTAAAAAGTATATGGATAAGATACTGGGACAATTTACCTAACCATTAGAGTTTGATGGCCTGAATGGTCTCCACTTATTTGTGAAACCGATGATCATAATTCAACTCACAACAGGTACCACTCACTTCTGCCTGTTTGATGAGAGCTCTGCTAAGCATTTTCTGTACCAAGTGAGCCTGTCTTTACTTCGGTTTTACATGCTGAGCAACATTTTGTGTTATTTAAGGTCCCTTACATATACAGTAATGGCAATGGTTTTTGTATGTGATGTTCTTCAGAAGTAATGGCAATGATATTTTTGTATTATATTAAAATTGGATCTAATGAAGGATGGTGGAGGGGTACTTCACTAGAGCCCTGGGTTCTAATTCTGCTCTGGTTGTTGTCTATATGAAGTTTACATGGTGTCCTCATGCCTGCATGGGCTTTCTGCAAGTACTCTGGTTAACCTTTCACATCCCAAAGGTGTTTTGATTAGGTTAATAGATCACTTAGGTACTGTGTATGTGAAGGAGTGTGCTGGCAACACACCATCGAACACAAAATGCTACAGTATTGTGTATGGTTCAACTCACACCAGGTTCCACTCCTACTTGTTTAATGAAAACTCTGCTGAGCATTTTCTACAACAAATGGGCCTGTCTTTACTGCAGTTTTACTCACTGAGCAGCATTTTGTGCTATTTAAGGTCACTCACAAATAATGGCAATGGTTTTCAGTGCAGTCAGTAAAAGAATAAACAGCTTAACTGCTTTCATTTTCTAGAAGTTGTTTAGAGGCCAGACAAAAGCCAATTTTGGACTTTGGAGAGTTATCGGTGAAGATGGACCACCGCACTTCGCACTGCATCACTCTTCATAGTCACCTACCGGATGTATTGTGCCATGCACCGCATCAAAGCAATAATCTCCCCCGTGAAGTCGTGATCATTCCAAAGTTATAAGATGTGAGGGGTCCCCTGTGAACTTCCGAATATGCTTCATTTTGTGGATTGCTCTTCTTTTCACATCACATATTTGCATAAAGGTTACAGTTACTGTTGTGCAGTGGGAATACAACACATAAAACTCTTGGCTCTAATCTTGATAGGTACTTTACTAATAAATGGTAGCACAGTGGCTAGTGCTGTTGTCTCCAGCTGACTGGGACTGAATCCTTCTTAGATTATTGCCTGCACATTCTGTATTTGCTCAGGTTTTTCTCCATGTATTCCAGCTTGCCTTTCTCATTTCAAAGACATGCATCATCGGTTGGTCAGCAACTGTAAACTGGCCCAATGTAGATATATAAAGTGATTCTAACTTGCAATGGACTGATAAACCTCTCTGGGATTGGTTCTCATCTTTCTGGAATCCTACTTAGATAGTCCGACCCAGTAAATCTTGAATAGGATTTACTAGATTTGGAAAATGGATGGAAATAGATAAAGAAATTGCTTTTATCAGTTTGAAAAATGTATGCCTTACAGTAATGATATTCATTGATAAGGTGATAAAATTGGAGGTGAAAGCTGGAGGTGTACTAAGTTTAAAAGAACAAGCTTGCCCAGAAAGTTACCAGTGCACATCTTCTTTCTGTTCAGAGCATACAGTATATAATACCATTCATATATCTATACTGGGTCACAGTGGCAGGTGTCTAAGCCAAGATGCCCATCACCTCATTCAACTCCTCCGGGGAATACAGAGGTGTTCCCAGGCCAGGAGAGAAATATTATCTTTCCAGCATGTCCTGGGTCTGCCTTGGGGTCTCCTTCCAGTTGGACATGCCTGACAATCAATCCCAGGGAGGCATCCAGGAGGCATTCTAATCAGATGTCAGAACCACCTCCACTGGTTTCTTTCGATACACAGCAGCAGTGGGTTTATTTTCAGCTCTTCTTGAATGTCTGTGGCCCTCACAGGGATGCAATTCGACTGGTAAATTAAGAACTTTGCCTTTCGGCTCAGCTCTCTCTTAACCTCTGCTGACTGGTCCAATGTTCACGTGACTGCAGATGATCTACCTGTCAGCCTCCCACTCCATTCTTTCCTTACTCGTGAATAAGAAACTTAAACACAAGTTTTAAACACAAAATAAATAATATTAGATGTGTTATAATGCATCCCACCAAAATAAATGTTGTTGAACCTCAGTATGGTCTTTTTATCTATACTAGTAAAAGGCAAAAAGCCCTCACTGACTCACTCACTGACTCACTCACTCACTCATCACTAATTCTCCAACTTCCCGTGTAGGTAGAAGGATGAAATTTGGCAGGCTTATTCCTTACAGCTTACTTACAAAAGTTAAGCACGTTTTATTTCGAAATTCTATGCGTAACGGTCATAACGGTCGATAACGGTCGACAACATTCGCCATGTTGAACTTTCTTATTTACGGCCTCATCTTCACGAAATTTGGTAGGCGGCTTCCCTGCGCTAACCGAAACCAATGTACATACTTATTTCGATGGTATGACGCCACTGTCGGCCGCCATATTGAACTTTCCAACGTCACTAATTCTCCAACTTCCCGTGTAGGTAGAAGGCTGAAATTTGGCAGGCTCATTCCTTACAGCTTACTTACAAAAGTTAAGCAGGTTTCATTTCAAAATTCTACGCGTAACGGTCATAACGGTCAACAATGCTTGCCATGTTGAACTTTCTTATTTATGGCCCCATCTTCACGAAATTTGGTAGGCGGCTTCAGTGCACTAACCAAAACCATTGTACATATTTTTTTTGGATGGTATCAAGCCACTGTCGGCCGCCACATTGAACTTTCCAACGGTCTTTGTTACTTATGGGCCCATCTTCAAGAAATTTGGTACACAGGTACCCAACGCTAACTGAATCCTACTTACGTACATATATACGTCCATAGCCTGCAGCTCGGTCACCGCGTGAGGCGGCATTGGGTCCCCCATCCCAACGCCTCCCACGTTGTTGGCTGCCTGCCTATATAAGGCCGTCCGTTGCTCCGGTCTCTACATTCCCTTCCTTGCTTCGCCACGGGATTCACGTCTCCCTGCTGATAACTACAGCCTTTTTCTTTAATCCACGGCTTCTCCGCTGTTTTATTGTTCGTTTATTGTGATTATAGTTATTGTGTAGGTATTTTAGACTTACTTTACATTGTTCAGGTACCCATTTTCTTTATCGTTCCAACCGTACCCCCATTAACATGTCTATCGAGGTGATCACCATCGATCAAAGAACTGTCACTTACCGAGTGGTTTCCATGCCCAAAGATGGCACCTGCCTTTTCCATTCTCTTTGTTACATATTGCATGGCCATATCAGGCTCACTCTTGATATCCTCCGGAGGAACATTGTGTCTTATGTATTGAATGACTGGGACAGGATCAAGGTGTGGACTGATGACGGTACAGGAGATAATTATACTACACAGGAGCACTAGAAGAGTGAAATGCTTGAGCCCTTCACCTATGGTTCTGCATGTGAGTTGATGGCTGCCGCTGAATTGTTCGGTTGTCGCTTTCAAGTGTACCGAAATGACCAAATATTTTACACCTTTCGACAACCACCAATGGCTCTTAAACATCTTAGATTCACAGGTGACGATATCAGTAGTGGACACTTTAATGTTTATGAATGTTTAAACTCTCAAAAGCAGGATGTGAAGTTATCGATGAAACCGGTTGTATGCTTACAACGCTTGACAGATGCCGAATGTCACTTCAACACAAGTCCTACAAATACTGTCGTAATTGAAACAAACCATGAAACTCAAACCCATTATGACAGCAGCAATCCAAGCTGTGAGATTTGAAACAAGATTACTGTTCACATGGCCAACTGTACGTTGCATGCTGAAGAGTAAGCTCAGCGCACAGCTTGGTCATATTACAACCGGAGGGCTGAACTCACAATGTGGTATACAAAGAGATCCTTAAATAATTATTGATATATTTACCCTCAGTTTAAAAAGGTTTAATTTTCTTCTTAATAAAAATTTTAAGGCAGTACTTCACCGCTGCGAAGCACGGGTATTTTGCTAGTTATATTATATTATATTATATTACAGTAATCCCTCCTCGATCGCGGGGGTTGCGTTCCAGACCCCCCCCGCGATAGGTGAAAATCCGCGATGTAGAAACCATATGTTTCTATGGTTATTTTATATATTTTAATCCCTTATAAACTCTCCCACACTGTTTATAAATATTCCCCGCAGAGTTATACAGCATAATCCTTTGTATTCTCTTAGATATTACGTAAGATTCATTGCAATTATGTATATAAACACACTGTTTATATACAGTAAAACCTAAATATTATTTTAAAGATATTGAGTGTCTCCGATATCACATGTTACAGTCATTACAATAGACATGCTACCAGCAATAAATACGTACAATGCAACAAAAATAGTATACAGTAAATGTGTGTACAGGGACACTAAACGTACGTACATGTACTAAGTACTGTAAGTAGAAAATTAATTATGGTTACTCACCAACAGTGACACGATGACTTGTCCGATAACAATGAGTTTTATTTTACTGCACAACAAAGGAGAGCGTTACAGCCCTTAAAGGAGCCACTTCAGGCGATTGTGTAGCACTGCCGTTGTTCTTCTTCTGGCAGTCTTCAATCCAAATGCCTAAAGCAGATTCCATCCAGACTACTCCCTTATTACATCCACTTACAACTTGTTTTGCACCCTGGTTAAAAGGACACTGCGGCCTTAGATCTTATATTCCTTTCCTACTTTTTAAATAAAAAGAATCGTAGCCTTCAACAAATCCAAAACGTTTACCTTTTTGGCAATCGTTAACATCTTCTGTTTGCGCTTGGGCACGGCCCCTGAAGCAGTAGCAGATCGTTTTGGAGCCATAATGAAGGGCTTGACTATGCACAAAGATAAACACAAAAGAGCACAAGTCTTTACACAGCGAAACACGTTGATGCTGAATGAGCGAGACGAGACTTCCTGGTTAACACTGCATTCAGCAAGCAGGGACTTAACTGCGTGCTCTGATTGGTTAGCTTCTTAGTCATCCGCCAATAGCGTCCCTTGTATGAAATCAACTGGGCAAACCAACTGAGGAAGCATGTACAGGAAGTAAAAAGACACAATGTCCGCAGAACCCGAAGCAGCGAAAAATCCAGCGTTATATATTTAGTTATGCTTTCATATAAAATCCGCGATAGAGCGAAACCGCGAAAGTCAAAGCGCGATATAGCGAGGGATTACTGTATATTATATTATATTATATTATCCATCCAGCCATCCATTTTCCAACCCGTTGAATCCAAACACAGGGTCACAGGGGTCTGCCGGAGCCAATCCCAGCCAACACAGGGCACAAGGCAGGAACCAATCCCGGGCAGGGCGCCAAACCACCACAGGAGACACACACCCACACACCAAGCACACAATAGGGACAATTTAGAATTTCCAATCCACCTAAACTGCAAGTCTTTGGACTGTGGGAGGAAACCGGAGTACTCGGAGGAAACCCACACAGACACAGGGAGAACATGCAAACTCTACGTAGGGAGGACCTGGGGAGCGAATATATTATATTATATTACATTATATTATATTATATTATAACAGTAATGGGGCACTGCATGGTATCGTGCAGTAAATACACTTGACTTGAGCATTCGTAGTTTTCATCCTCTTTTTCTGTATGTTTAGCATTTTTTTGCTCAGAGGTTGATGCTCTTGCTGCTTCCTGAGCAGCTCTTCTTTTCTCCACCCTAGCTGCCCGATTCTTCTCTTCTTTCATCGGCATCTTTTCATGTTAAAACTGATTAAGTCAATGTTTGTGTTGCAATTACTTAAAATGTTATCTTTAATTTTTCACTTATGCTGGCACTTAAGTCTTAAATCTGCCTCAAGAATGATTTAAGATATGAAGAGGTAGGGGAAGTGACGGCAAAGGTGGTAGGGATGAGAACGACGGTTTGTGAGCTACAGGTGATTTAAAATCCTGGACAGACAAACGAACAGCCACAGTAGTGAATTATCCATCCATCCATTATCCAACCCGCGATATCCCAACTACAGGGTCACGGGGTCTGCTGGAGCCAATCCCAGCCAACACAGGGCACAAGGCAGGAAACAAACCGTGGGCAGGGTGCCAGCCCACCGCAGCAGTAGTGTATTATATTATATTATATTATATTATATTATATTCCTACATTGAAATAGGGTTACCTGAACTCCATTTAAAGATTGTCCAACTAAAACTTTCCACTTGTGTCCCAGAGCTAGATCCAACAAGCTTTTTTAAAAAATTCTCTGATGTGTTTATTGATTGTTTGCTCATCATAGGTAACTAATTATTAGATTAGAAGGTCTTCCAAGATTGTCTAAGGAGACTTCTAGAAAACACAGTTTTTCAGTATTTCAAGGACTATTTAGGTACACATTCTATTCTTAAAAAGTTTCAGTCAGGATGTAAAACAAATCATGGTAAAGAAACAGCACTGGTTAAAGTAGAAAATGATTTGCGAGTTAATGTGAACAGAGACCATATATCTGTTCTTGCTTTACTAGACCTGAGCGCAGCATACGTCACCAAAAACCACAATTTCCTTTATAAATTATCTTAGTCAGTGGGTGGATTCTGACAGTGTCTTAAATTTATTTAAATTTTAACTAACTGGTAGAAAATTCTTTGTCAGTTGTTAGTTGTAGTTATTGTAGTTCAAGGGTCCATGATATTGTATACCATGTACCACAAGAATTTATTCTGGACCTGCTGTTATTTTCAACCTACCTGCTCCAATTAGGCCAGATTATATCAAACCAAACTACCACAGCTATGAAGATGACATGCAGCTTATTTATCATTAGCACTTGATGAGCCTGATGCACTGGGCTCTCTGATTCAATGTCTTACTTGTATTTCTGAGTAGTAACTTCCTCAAGCTAAATAAGGAAAAAAATGAGATTTCAGTCATTTGTAAAAATTGAAATAATGTGGGTAATAGAAATAAACTTGATTCCTCAGCAATAAATGTCAAGGCATAAGAAAACAATTTAGTACAATCAAGGACTCTGACCTAAACTTTAAATTACATATTAATCAGATTACTAAGACTGCAATTTTCCATTTAATGCATATAGCACTGTAAGATGTTGAGACATTAATTGATGCTTTTGTTTTAGTCAACTAGATTACTGTAATGCACTCCTAACTGAACTAGTAAAGACAGACATCAATTGGGTAAAGTTAGTGCAAAATGCAGCAGAAAGAGTCCTAACCAGAAAAAGAAAATCTGAGCACATCTCAAATAGTTTTAGCATTGTTATATTGGTTACCCGTGTCCTTTAGAATAAACTTTAAATTACTGCCAATACTATATAAATCCTTCAATAATCATTCCTCTTTCTATATTTTTGGATGGTGGTCTGCTTAGAATTCCAAGAGCCAAGCTTAAAAGAAGTTGAAGTGGCCTTATGCTGTTAGGCTCCTAAAATCTGGAATATTTTACCAAAAGAGATATGCCAGTTTTTTAACAGTGTGGATCTTAAAAAAAAAAAACTCCTAAAAAGACACTTTTTAAATTTGGGTTTTAAGTAGCTACATTTCAGTTTTACCCTTAATAAACTAGATATGCATAAAAGTAACATACTCGTCAATGAATCTGCAAACTCTATAAATCTTTACTTTTCCCTGTGGTGGTGTTTTGCACTGCCACCACTCAATCAAAGTCCTGTGATGTTTGAATGAAAGCGGATATCCCAATTTATAGTGAGAATAAGGAACTACTTAAAAACATTTATGTTAGGCAGAATGCCCAGTTGGGGCTGGGTGGCCTTCTACCCTTAGAAACCTTGCAGATTTTATTGTTTTTTTTCCTCAACTTGACTGGAGTTGTTTTTTTTTTTTTTTACTTTTACTGTCCTCACTGGTCATCTGACCTTATCATTAAACTCATCTTAAAAAACATTTTTTGTATATAATGTCTCAACTTCTTTATTAATTATACATCGATCATATGTAAAGATGCCTAATTTATTTTTTGAATGTGATTTATTCATTTCTTATCTAAATGTAATTTGCTTTTTCTTTGCTTATAACTGTTTCTTTGCCATCTTGTAAAGCACTTTAAGTTACATCCTTTGTATGAAAATTTATAAAGAAATACATTTTGTTGTTATAAATCTGTTCCGCTTGAGGCAGAACCTCATCCTCAACCTAGAGAGGGCACTCCACCATTTTCTGGCTAAGAACCTTGATCTTAAACTTTGAGGTGCTGATATATATACACTGCTCACAAAAATTAAAGGAACACTTTAAAGAAACACATTAGATACATCAGATCTCAATATGAAGTTGGATATCTATACAAATAACGACAGGGCAATGTCTTAGGAACAAAAGGATGCCAAGTCTTTTAATGGAAATAAAAGTTTTGTGTAGACACCCTAAAATCAGAGTGAAATGAAGATGTGGCAGGCTAGTCCATTTTTTCAAAAACTTAATTTCTGCTACTCAAAATGCTTTTCAGTATCTTGTGTGGCCCCACGAGCTTGTATGCATGCTTGACAACGTCGGGGCATGCTCCTAATGAGACGACGGATGGTGTCTTGTGGCATTTCCTCCCAGATCTGTATGAGGGCATCCCTGAGCTGTTGTACAGTCTGAGGAGCAACCTGGCGGCGCCTAATGGACCGAAACATAATGTCCCACAGATGTTCTATTGGGTTTAAGTCAGGGGATCGTGAAGGCCATTCAATTGTTTCAATTCCTTCATCCTCCAGGTACTGCCTGCATACTCTTGCCACATGAGGCCGGGCATTGTCGTGCATTAGGAGGAAACCAGGACCTACTGCACCAGCGTAGGGTCTGACAATGGGTTCAAGGATTTCATCTCGATACCTTATGGCAGTCAGAGCACCATTTCCTACGCAGTAGATGTCTGTGCGTCCCTCCATGGATATGCCTCCCCAGACCATCACTGACCCACCACCAAACCTGTCATGTTGAACGATGTTGCAGGCAGCATATTGTTCTCCTTGTCTTCTCCAGACTCTTTCACGTCTATCACAGCTGCTCAGGGTGAACCTGCTCGTCTGTAAAAGTACAGGGCCAGTGGCGGACTTGCCAATTCTGGTGTTCTTGAGCAAATGCCAGTCGAGCTCCACGGTGCTGGGCAGTGAGCACAGGGCCCACTACAGGACGCCGGGCCCTCAGGCCATCTTCATGAAGTCTGTTCCTGATTGTTTGGGTAGAGACATTCACACCAGTGGCCCTCTGGAGGTCATTCTGTAGGGCACGAGCAGTGCTCAGCCTGTTCCGCCTTGCACAAAGGAGCAGGTATCGGTCCTGCTGATGGGTTGAGGGCCTTCTATGGCCCTGTCCAGCTCTCAGAGAATAACAGCCAGTCTCCTGAAATCTCCTCCATGTTCTGGAGATTGTGCTGGGAGACACATTAAACCTTCTTGCTGCAGCACGTGTGGATGTGCCATCCTGGAGAAGTTGGACAACCTGTGCAACTTCTGTAGGGTTAAGGAATCGCCTCATACTGCCAGTAGAGATAATTACTCAAGCCAAAACTAGCACGAGTGGAAAACCAGCCAAAAAGATCAAGAGGGAGAAACTTGAAATGACCTCCACATGTAAAACCAGTCCTGTTTTGAGGGTTTTCTAATTGTTGCCACTTTAGTGCACCTGTCGTTAAGTCCATGAACACCAATACAGCTGAAAGTGATTAACAATGACCTCAGCTACTTAACCAACCAGAAAATTATCAGACAGGTTTAAATGATTTCATGCCAGGCCCAATAAAAAAAAGTGTTCCTTTAATTTTTGTGAGCAGTATATATATATATATATATACATATATATACAGTACTGTATATATATACTATATATATATATATATATATTTACTAGCTCTCCCCAACGGCAGCTCATCGAGATAATGCCAAGAGTGTGCAAAGCAGTAATCAGAGCAAAGGGTGGCTATTTTGAAGAAACTAGAATATAAAACATGTTTTCAGTTATTTCACCTTTTTTTTTTAAGTACATAACTCCACATGTGTTCATTCATAGTTTTGATGCCTTCAGTGAGAATCTACCAATGTAAATAGTCATGAAAATAAAGAAAACACATTGAATGAGGAGGTGTGTCCAAACCTATGGCCTGTACTGTATATATATATATATATATATATATATATATATATATATATATATATATATACAGTATATAGTCATGCATGAGTGATTAGAAACCACCTCCTAATCATGACACTTCCACCTACCAAGATCTTTCCTCCTACTGACATCATTTCTGGTGCCAGTTCCCCCAGCTCCCACCTTTTCCTGTCTCCAACATATATATCCACCATCTTGCCTAACTATGTATGTTCAATTTTGAACTTGTTTTCTGTAGAGCTGTCACTTTATTTTGCATATTTTTTAAGTATACTGGGTACAAATTTCCCAAATTTCCCTATATATATGTATTATATATTATTATTATTATATATATGTATTATATATTATTATTATTATTCTTTGTCTGTTGTCTGTATCTGTAACTGACTAGTGGGAGACATGCAGGTAAGAATCTCATTGTACAATGCATACATGAGAATAAACTTGAACACTTCAAGCTGCACAATACGATTATGGAAGCTATGGGAGCTGCTAGTACTCAATAGGCTAGGTATTGATCATCTGAGCTCAATTGTAGGTGATGATTTTTATTTATAACTGCATTTACACAGCCTAGAAGAGGGTGACAAGACATTTTATATTTCCCTCAACAGTCTCATATTTCAACCCCAAGTTAGCAGGTATTGCACCTTGCATTGTTTTCCAAACCCTTAGTACATTATGAACCAGTGATCCCCTCAGCTGGAGCAGAAAAAAAGAAATAAAAAAACATACATGGCTGATGGTACTTCATTGGTAGCAATACACAATAAACATGAAAACATACAAATAAAATATTTAGCATTTTGAAAATAACTCCTTAATGGATTCTTGAATAAAATTCTTTAAAGATGTGTACAATATTGGAAGAAATGCAGAACACAAATTCTCAAATAAATAGAGGAAACAGTCATCCTGTTAGTATGTCTTCAGTTCAGCAAGGCCTTCTCTTCTGAACAATTGTTACACTTCTTCCAATGTACTCAGTTCACCTGCTGGATTCAGATAATGGGGCAGGTACATTGCATTCTGTTTACTTCAAATGCCATTTGTTTCTCTCTTTCCATCTGCAAACTATTTTTACTCACTCCAATTAATCACAATGTGACTTAAAGTATGTAAGTTGCACCAAGTGACCTTAGAACTGAGAAGGTTTTTAAGATGGAAGTGTGTAGTTTTTGGGATCTGAAATCTTGGATTCAAAACAAAAACCTTTTCATGGGGCTAGCTAGTGCTAAAATCTTCCTCTGGAATCAGGATCGACTATGTTTTTGACTTCAGATTTAGTTTATATATTGGGATTTGTTTTATTTGGTCTTCTGGCTCTGCATGTTATTTTGATATATTGTACATTTTTTCCTTTACTGTTCTTGGTCCAATGATCTATTTTTTCACTACCTTCTTAGCACACCCAAAATGCAATCCTAAGGCATTCATTTCACTGAAACTCTATGAGTGACTCTCTTTATATCTTACAGTTCACTTTAAGACGCACAGACAGACTTTAAAATTCCACAAGGCAACTGTTACAAGGTTTACCTTAACTTTCTTATACAATCAAAGGTAAAGTACCAATTCCAGTTAACGGAAATAGCCCAAAGGTGATAGAAATCTACGTTTTCTACCTAATACTTGTATGCAAAATTTAGTTGACCTAAGTGGAAGCGTACTCAAATTATCGTGTTTACACACACAAACACACACACACACACACACACACACACACACACACACACACAGACAGACACACATATATAATTCCAAAAATGGTATTTTAGGACTCAGCAAGGTCTAAAATGTCAAGATTCATCAAAATCTCGAAATGGAAGTTTTGCAGGATTCCATTACTGTCCCTATACTAGGCATTTGAGAAAGACAGAGTGGTCTAAAGTGTTGAGATTCACCAAAATCTCGACATTGAATCTGGACGATTACAATACTTCAGTTACGAGAAAGTAAAAAAAACTTAACATGTCAAACAGTACAATAGATGCAATACATTATGCAGATCCATTGCAAAGGCGCTGCACTGTGCCCATAGAGTAGCTTGTTGTATTACACTTAATTACTAGATGAGCTCTTTTCAAAATAATTGCAAGATATGACCCTTGAGATGTCCTGTGATTGGGAAGCTCATTTGTGTGCTAGGAAGTTAGTAATGAAAACTTCAGCTAAGAAAGGTGTTAGTCTTTTGCCTTTCTGTTTGATAGCTCAGTAGTCTGTGACAGTGTCATCTTCTCTAGTTTTAACATTACATTTTAGAGGTTGTGATTAGTGCCTTGCATCCCATGAGCTGATCAGCTTCTTTTTTAAAGCTGTAATTGTTGGTTTGACATACAGTACGGTGAACTGATAACACAGACCTGTGTGATTTAAGTGGTCATGTAGGGTCTCCCTCTAGGTATTTGGATTGTGTTATGTGTGGGCAGTGTTCGTCCATCCATCCATTATCCAACCTGCTATATCCTAACACACGGCACAAGGCAGGAAACAAACCCCGGGCAGGGCGCCAGCCCACCACAGGGTGCGCGCACACACACACACACACCGACACACCAAGCACACACTAGGGACAGTTTAGGACCACCAATGCACCTAACCTGCATGTCTTTGGACTGCGGGAGGAAACTCACGCAGACACGGGGAGAACATGCAAACTCAACACAGGGAGGACCCAGGAAGCAAACCTGGGTTTCCTAACTGCGAGGCAGCAACACTACCCACTGCGCCACTGTGCCGCCCCAGTATTCAATGAATAAACAATGTGGACCTGTATTCTAATAACCACATGATGGCAGATAATAACATACTGCATATAAATCATTATAAGACACCCAAGACAAGTCTTATATTATTTCAAGGAAAATCTGGTCATCCCACCAATCAACCTGAATACCAAAGAGGGAATACCAGACCAGACCATGTTTGCCTTTTGTGTAGAGTGAGTCCATTCTGATCTTATGGGGCCTGAACAATCTCTTGCTTTCTTTGTGCAAGCTGTCACCTCCATATTGTGCCATGCTGCCCACAGGTCCACTAACCACCTCTGCAGTGCCATTTAATCATGTCACATTTGAAGATCATCTCAGTTCAGAAGGAAGTAGGACTGATTGAACACTCTGTTTGCCAGACCTCTAGCAGATTCTCACTGACAGGAAATATTTTAAAATGTGAAGCTTTTGGCAAAATTTAAGTCCCAGGATTACTTGATTTCCTGGTGATTTGTGTTGGGTGCTATTAGACTGATACAAAGAGATAATAAAATAAATATTGAAAGAGTGCATGAATTAGGGTTTGATTACTGGCTTATTCCCTGTCTGTATAAAGTTAACATGTTGCCACCATACCCCACATTCCATGTTTACTTGGCCAGTTGTAACATAGGTGTTAGGCTCTGTCCCCATAAGGGAGATGGTTAATGATGCTGGAATATCCTGCAACCGTAAAGTGGGGCTGAGAAGAAGATTGATGAGAACATGAAACTAGACGCCATCCCACCACACCTGCCTGGAATTGACAGGTTAGGTGGTGTTCTTTTTTTTCTTTTTAATAGTTACTATTTTAGTTCATATAGTTGCATAATGTTCCAGGACATTTTGCCATAATGGGCGAGGAGTAGCTCTCTATTATAAAAAAAATCCCATGGGAGGGAATGACTAGGAGATGATACGTGATCTTCACGTTAAGATTACAGAAGACAAATAGAAGACCAGCGAGACGAAAGAGAATGGCCATGGAGCATCTCGCGGGGATATAGAACATGAGATTCTTGCAAGACATGCCCTACTTACAAGCAATATCAGAGCATGGCCAGCAAAAAAAATCAGTAGTGTAAAGGCACACAGCACACACAGATCCAGGGGTCTCAGTGCATATAAAGCGTATTAAGCACAATACGTTTTAAATGAAACGTTGATGACTGAAAGAGCGCAAACAAAAGGAAATTAATCATTAGGACCAGGCGTAATTAAAAAAATAGCAGGACAAAGCGAAGTCAGAAATAAAAGGCAAAGAGCAGAAAACAAAGTCTTTTTGCCTTCGCATCATTCAACGTACAAAACGTAGATTTACACAATAATGGACAATACGCTATGAGAATCTGTGGTCCTGCAACAGTTAAAGCAACGACAAGTTTAATTTCAAAGAAAACACAATACGGTCAGGTGTAGCAATCACAACGGAGAAGCAATCAGCAAAGACATGAAGTGGTAAAAAGGATAGCGGCTGTACAGGCTTTAAAATGATCGATGGGCAGCGCAACAGCACAACACGCACAGCGTTATACGTCCTGCAAGAAAGAGACTTAACCACGCCCGAGGCTGGAAATAGAAAAGGACAATTATTGTTTTTAATAAATGCAGTGAGCGATCATTTAAAGTCCACAGACATCTAACCTAGCAGTTGGATTGCTTTTGGCAGACATGTGCTCCCAGTTCTTAAAAAAACGACATGCGACAAGCAGAACAGGCAGCTCACAAGCAGCATTAAAGACAACAGGGGCCTCATGTATAACGCCGTGTGTAGAATTCGTACTATAACATGGCGTAAGCACAAAAGCCGAAATGTGCTTACACACAGAAAAATCCAAATGCAGGAATCTGTGTGTACTCCAACTTCCACGTTCTTCTGCTACATAAATCCCGATCAGCGTGAAAACTAACGCTTGTGCACGCGCTTTATGTAACGCCCCAACTCCTCCCAGAATTACGCTTCTTTGAATATGCAAATGAATATAAATCGCCCTTAAGCTCAGCCTTCTGTGAAAAGACAATGGGAAAAGCACGGGGGAAAATATAAGAATTTCAGCAAATGCCAAGTGGAGGCAAAGGAAAAACATACTATTTGTTCAAATAAACCGTGGTATAATCAACAAAAGGAAGTTGATCGAGTGACATAGCGTGTTGGAGAAACTTGAAAGCTCACGTTCACAAAATCGCACAGTGCCGGAAATAAAAAAGAAGTCACATATCAAAGTCGCCATGAAAAGGCGAGTTGTAGCCCACTGTCTGAGTGTCATATGAAAGCTTATTAGGGTACAGAGAAAAAAGGCACACAGTGGGGAAAAAGCATGAAATGTCAACTTCAATCTCGACATTTCCACTTTAATCACGTAGTTTATTTTGTCATTAAAGTAGAACATCATAAACTTCATCTTAAAATTGTTTAATTAACCAGTTTCTCAAATCACATCGTAATTAAAGTAGCACATTAAATGCTTTGTTTTGTATTTGATCTTCTATGTGCTCTGTGTGTGTGAATCACTACTTGCTTCTTAAACTGGCTCTCTTCCTCCAACTGGACACAGAATCCATTACATTCGTGATATTACAGCTCTCTGAATATCTAAAATACTGAGATGTATACGTGATATCATTTTTATGATGATAGGAGTTAAAGCACGTTATTAAACATGTGTTTCACTTCGATGAAATTATTTATTGCAGCAGTACTCAGGGGCGGCTCAAGGCTTGTGGGTGCACTGGGCAGAGGAAGAATCAGTGGCTCCTTCGCCCGCCAATGTCAATATGGTATCTTATGCATGGTGGATGGCCACGTCCGTTGCAGACACTGCATAGCCGCCTCGTGCTCATGACATAAGCATTTAACTTTTGACGAAATTTGTCGCTGCAGTTTTAGCTGTGTTGTTATTTTCTCTTTCCGTTTTATATTCAATATATATTGGCGTAGCCGTCACTGCAGTCCTTGCTTTTCTTTCCCCAAGTAACCCATCGCCAGACACACAGTCAGCTCTGTAATAGAAGTTAAGCCATCTGAAAGCTTAGCGCCGATTCTTCAAAACGTTTAAGGAACATTGAAATATCTTCGTAGTACATGTTTAATTATTCTATCCTTCACGACACTCCCAGTGAAGAATATAGATTATTTAAATGAAGTTAAAGTTTTATCTGTATAATTTAATAAACATATTTTGCTGCATTTCATCTTAAAAATGATATCAGCGTCATATGTAAATACGCGCTTTATAAAGTGGCTCAGGTTGTGCAATATTATAACTGTAGTGCAAGTTTACAGTGGGGTGATTGTACTTATAAGTACAAACAGTTCTACAAGGAGCAATTGATTAAGTGCGTTTAAAGTTTTTGGGATGAAACTGTTTCTGAACCACGAAGTCCGTACAGGAAAGGCTTTGAAACGTTTTGCAGTGGCTGAGACAGCGTGTCCTTGAAGCTGTATACCGATAATTCTTTTTCCGATCAGCTGCTGCTGTGATTCACACTCAGATACAGTGATATAAATACTCTGAGTGGTGCAGTGAGAGTAATATGGAAAAAGATGATCCGCTGTGGCAACTCCTAACGGGAGGAGCTGAAAGAAGAAGAAGAAGAAGAAGGTGCAGTGAGAGTAACAACGCTAAAGCAGTTATGGTATTTGGAATACTATGGCTATTCCCTGGACCATTATATTGTTACAAATTAATTACAATCAGATGCATTACACTAATAAACAATATGCAGCTAGTTTCAGTGTATTTATAAAGCCACGTCAGGAAAATAAGGTGTAACCACACAGGAACAGTAGCACTGCTTTGACGCTGGGTGCTGCCAGTCTGCAAAACCGAGCGGAGAACTTGCGTAGGACAAGGGATGTTGAAGGAATAAACACTTTACTGATGCTTTGTATGAAGACCCAAAGAAGTGTTTGTTAAGGTCTTGTTTCATAATAGTTCATGGGTAATAGATGCTGTCATGCATGTACAATTGAGGATCTCCTTCTGAGCTCGACCAAGGTATGTAATAGCCCGCTGGAACTTAAGGGGGCACTATTGCAAACAGTGTTCTCTTCCTTTCTCTCTTGCAGCAATACAAAGCCACCCAGTGAAGATACTTGACTCCACCCCTTCCACTGCATCACCTACAAGAACCACCTGCATCCGAAAGAGAGCGTCACTTGGCTGACAGACAACCCGTGAGATGGAGCTCCTGAAGCATGGACAACCTTCAAACAACCTTGTTCCCTTCTTTTTTGATTCATTCTTTTGTTTTGTGTTAGCCTTAGTCTGGGAAAACATGCCAAGGCAGGCTTTAGTTTTATTTGTTTTATACATATAATAAATGGGACGACCCAGTTGGTGCCCCAAATATTGAGCAGTTCACCTGTCATTCTGCACTTTTACAGTACCTAAACTATATGGTTACCTGTTATTGTCCTCTAAACAGTAGAGCTTCAAGTGTCCTTAATTTCGTATCGCTCCTTTTTTTAGTCAACACCAATTTAAGGCACTTTACAAGAAATTAACTATAATAAAACATACGTTTTTCATTTCTGGAGCACAGGTGGATTAAGTTTGTGCAGCACTGTGAATTTAGTGCATTCTCAGAGTACATGCACATCCTCTTATTTACAACTATAATGGACTAACAATAAACTTCCTAAACTGTACAGCAGGTATGTTTGTATATGCATACACAATTTGTTATGAACAGTAAAAGAGCAATTTTTTGTTTAATGGAAGGTATTGTCATACAAAGACCTAAACTGAACCAGGAACTGGGATTAAAGATCCGCTGCCTTAGCCACTAGGCCACACTTCTAATTCACTGTTTTCCATTTCAGCCAGCCAATGTCAAAGTGATCAGCCTAATTCAAATGTCAGCCATTTAAGCGCTGAACATGCTAGGGCATCATCCCATCTAGTCTGCTACACTGACCACAGTTTCTTATCACCACCTTGACAGCCTGCTTGAAGGAAGAAGAAATTGGTCAGGATGCTGAAGGGGAAACATGCGGAAATATGGAGAACATGTTTTAAATACGGACCCCAGTACTACAGTTCCAGAAGCATTGACTTGTCACTTTTTTATAACTAGTATTACAAAACAGATTAACAGAATTTGAATGTACTTTTTTATTTAATTTGTTCATGTTTATCTATTGCAACTACTCATGGCATGAACACTGTAGTTATATTTGCAGTGGTGTATGTGGGGTCTTATATGACAATGCAATGTAAAGAATAAAAAGCAAATATCTGAGATCAAAGAAAGAGGTTACTGCAAGCATATCTGAAAGCGACACAGAAAGTAAGTGACTGCTGCCCTCAGCTTTCATGTTTGTTGCCTCTTGACAAAAATACACAGTATTTCCTACTTTACAAGCTTCTACAACAAAAAACAGACAAGAGTGTAGCAACACTATTTGTGAAACCCATGACAGGAGGCTGAAGGTCTCTTTGTACAAAAATAAGACTGCACGACAAACATGAAGGAGTCTACAATGAAGTGGACACCCTGGGAACGTCCTTGCAGTGTAAGCGTTCAAGTTTGTTGGCTTACACCCAATTGTTTTCCACAGCACACATTGCTATTATTGGTTAAAACAATCAAAGAATCTTGTACTGAATCTTTAAAGGTGTCTTGAAAGGAAAGCAGCAGCTGTGTGGATGTTATTAAATAATGACCTTGTGCTTTGAGTAACAAGCATTTAATGCCAAGTCAATGAGATACACTATACATATTTGTAGGCTATGGAAAATGTGCTTTCAACATCTGTTAATCGACTCTGATTGAATCAAAGTTAGGGTTATGAGAAACACAGCCTATTCCGGCAGCACAGTGCCAGTCCATTGCAGGGCACACTAATGTGCAAACCCACACTCAACACTGGGTCAATTTAAAGGTTCTAATGTGTGCGAAGAAACCACAACATCTTGAGACAAATCCACAAACAGAGAACATGTATACTTCACAGACAGAGTGCCTGAGTTTATACTTTTAAATATTGTGGGGCAGGTGGCACGGTGGCGCAGTGGTAGCGCTGCTGCATCACAGTTACGAGACTCAGGTTCATTTGGGTTTCCTCCGGGTGCTCCGGTTTCCTCCCACAGTCCAAAGACATGCAGGTTAGGTGCATTGGCAATTCTAAATTGTCCCTAGTGTGTGCTTGGTGTGTGGGTGTGTGTGTGTGTGTGTGTCCAGTGGTAGGCTGGCGCAATGCCCAGGGTTTGTTACCTGCCTTGCGCCCTTTGTTGGCTGGGATTAGTTCCAGCAGACCCCCATGACCCTGTAGTTAGGATATTGCCAGTTGGATAATGGATGGATGGATGGATATTGTGGAGCATAATAGCCTACCCGGGCAACTTAGGGAACAAGGTAGTAACTA
The DNA here is from genome assembly GCF_016835505.1 of Polypterus senegalus. NCBI lineage: Eukaryota > Metazoa > Chordata > Cladistia > Polypteriformes > Polypteridae > Polypterus > Polypterus senegalus. The sequence goes on along the minus strand of NC_053154.1, from coordinate 215,848,904 downwards.
ACCCTGGAAGGAGCACCACTTCATCACAATGCACACTCATGCACATCTCCATGCTATTTCTGTTTGGGTTGTGCATTAACCAGATTCTTTGGTGGACACTGGAGTATCAAGAGAAAAAGCCAGACAGACTGCATGTGCTAATCTCACATAGACAATGACCAAGCTGGGATTCAAACCCAGCACAATGATGAGTGAATCAACAGTAGTGTTGATTGGTGCAATTCATCCAAGTGTTTCTCTAAGCAAATACCCTGTGTTTGTTGGTAACCTTAGTCACTGAATATTTTCCTTAAAGTTCGCAATGGGGCGGGCTCAGAAACACATTTTCTTTCCCAGCACTCCATGATGCTTTTCAAGACCAATGTGACATCACAAGACCTGTAGTAGCCATGCAAGAAATTTTATACATGCGTACTGTAAGCAAACTCCATCTCACATTTCATGTTCAATCTGCTTTGAATGTGCATGATATCACTACCTAATTGGTACTCCACCCAGGTTTACAGCCTGCAGTTATTTCATTTAAAGAGTACATGACCTGACAGTAATAAAAAAAATATTATGAATACTGCTGCTGAATATATAACACTGATTCCTGTGCATTCACTCACTTGCTTGCCATGTGGCTAATTTCGTTTGTGCAATTAGCCATGTGGCACAGCAATCAGTCAAAATAAACCTTAAAGAAGCCTCCAACCCTAGTCAGAAAATATGAGAAACTGTGAAATAATAATTATAATGAATTTTTTTTTTTTTTTACTATTTTCAAGGTGTTTTTTATCTTCATGATGTAAGGAAAAAGTGCAAAGCATCTGCACGAATAGATCAGAAATAAAAAAGACACATCAGCTGCCTGGAGCTACAACTCTAAATAAAGGAGCAAGACAATCCCAAGCCCCGAATAATGGAACTCTGTGAGCACAATGGGTAGCATTGCTGCCTTACAGCTCAGGTCACATTTTTGGCCAGAATAAGTGGTCCAGTATAGTTGGCAGATACCTTCCTACTGTTCAGGGACACTTAAAAGACCACTACACCATTACAATCTACTCAAAACAAGTTTAGTTTGTAGCGGTGCTACTTAAATGGACTACAAATCCCAGCAACCCTTGTAGTACTTAGCCATTAGGCAGCCCTGTTACCGCAGGTGTTGGTGGAGGAAATATGGTATGGCATGGACATTAAAGGTAAGCCAGAAGCTGGCAAGAGCTGAATTGTCTGCATTTTATGTTTCAATGCTTCATCCCAGTATCGGAGTACAAACACTATTACCTGAGGATTAACATTGTGACAATTGTGTTGGTGTCCTGTGCCTGACATTGGTGAATGTCTTCATCTCTGGGGCGTTCCCAGTTCCTACAATTCTTCACCTACACTGCTTTGCAGTAAAACAAAACTTTACATATTATATAGAAAGCTGTTCACTTGGAACTTCTGCTCATTTATCACATACAATCTGCATCTGGAATCTGGAACTGGACTTTGTTGTTAGTTGTGTTTATTATTGTTCTTACTGTACTTAATGCTTTATTGCATTTTGTTCTGTGATATTTAAATTAATATCACCATTGGAGAAGTTGGTGGGCTTTTGGATACTGTTAGTTGTTTGTTAATCATTTTTGCCCTCTTATTCTTTAATATATTCCTTATAATTTACGCATTATGAGACACTTTATTCTCTGTGTGTGAGTGGGTGCGACCCAGGTCAAGACTAGGAGAGTTCCTGAGGTCCCAGAAATAAACAGTGTGATTCTAAACATCTTGCAACCACTACAAGTTCCTCCTTCCCCATTGACTTCAATGCATTTTGCCAACTTCCTCAACATTTCTGCCATATTGCCAAACTTACAACAAAACAAACTCAACAGGGTTCACTTCCTCAAGTAGTTAACCACTGTGCTACCCAATATGCTTCAAGGTACTGTAAATATAACACGGAAAACCTCCTTAAGGACATCTATCTTTCTCTACTTCAAATTCAATAAGTACAATGATTATTTTGTAGCCTATAGTAAGTAGAAAACATGACAGGGAGAAATGATGGCATTAGAAACAAAAGTATAAACTTTATTACAAGCAAAAATGTATATTGCCATTAAAATCCATACACTCCATCTTTCTTAACATTGTCCTCTGCCCACCACAAAGTCCTTGATGAAGACAGCCCTGCCAAAACAGAGCTCCCCAGAGAGTGCCACTACCAATTAAATGACATGTATAGCATATGTGTGTACACCACAAGTAACAAGTCACTAGCTGCTAAACAATGATGTGATGCATGTCTCACCTCCAAGATGTGCACAATGGTTCCATTGGCAGGTCTTTCAAATACAGGCCTGTTGTCATTGACATCAATCACCTCAATCTGCAGTGCAGTTGAGCCCCACAGTGGGGGTCTTCCTTTGTCTGTTGCCACCACTGTGAGGTTGAAACGCTCAAAGGACTGCAGGAGACGCTGGGAACGGATGAGTCCCGAGTCTGCATCCATTGAGAAGGCCTCTGAAGATAAAATGGGAGCACACAGGAGGCTTTTAATTTGACATATGAGAAGAGCTTCTCTAATCTGGGAGCAGGTGTCTTAAAGAAAAAGACTCAAATAAATAAAAGCTCAAAACAGAATAAAAACTGTCTTTCATACCGACTCCAGGCCCTCGTAGGGTGTACACCAAAAGTCCATTGTCTCCCTCATCTAGATCTGTAGCTGACATGGTGATAATGGAGGTCCCAGCAGGCTCATTCTCAAAGACACTTGTGCTGTAGAGTTGCTTTGGAAACTGGGGTCGGATATCATTCACATCATACACTGTCACCAGCACCTGAAAAAATGCATACTTTTCAGCACTCACATATTTTTTTTGCTGCCATAGCATAAGAACCCAAAAATCACTGACTGATTTACATGGAGGCCTACAACAGCCACATTTAAAAAAACAAAAGCTAAGGAGGGGAAGGACCCACTCAGCATACACATATTTCTCGCATATTAATGCACTTATTCAGAAATACAGGATGTAATAATAATAATAATAATAGTAATAATAATTTTAATTATAATAATTCTTTACATTTATATAGCACTTTTCTCACAATTCAAAGAGGGTTTTATAGTGAGTGGAGAGCCACTACAACCATCACTAATGTGTAGCATCCACCTGGATGAAGTGATGGCAGCCATTTTTGCACCAGTACGCTCACCATACATTAGGTGGTGAAGTGGTGAGAGAGAGATAGCCAGTTAGAGACAGGGATGATTAGGAGGCCAGAATGACTAGCCCATGGCAAGCAATTTAACCTGGATATCAAAACACACCCTGCTTTTTATGAGGGATGTCCAGGGATCTTTTATGATGACAAAGAGTCACCCACCTTGGTTTTGCGTGGCACCATTTTTACAACATAGGGTCCTTGTCAGTTTCCCTGTCACTATGCTGGAGCATTGGGATTCACATTCAAACCATTGGGTACACATCCCCTGTTGGTTTCACCAACGCCCCTTCCGGAAGCAACCCAAGCTTTCCCCAGCTGGTTTCCAATCCAAGTATTTGCTTAGCTTCATGTGGGCACAATAACAATGGACAATAGAGAGTAAAGCATAACTGGAAGAAATAAACATTTAAGTACCTGCACAGAGTTCTCTCGACGGTTGCTGGCACTATCCTCTGGATTGTCTTTAGCAACAGCTGTCAGCGTGTAGTGGTCTTTTTTCTCTCGGTCCAGAGGAGAAAGAATGTAAATGTCACCCTGCATACAAAGAGATAGAGTGCTAAGTGCCTCCTGACATCTCTTCAACCTGGTTTGTACATTTCACATGCTCTGTCTGCTTTGTTCACACTGTGACTGTGATGCTAATGCGCGTCACTGGTTTAGAAAAGTAGCTTGTGCTGTGAGCTCAATCTGTTTAACATTGTAGAACCTCCGTGTTTTTGTCCTAGTGGTTGTTGGAGAAATGCGGTTGGTAGAGGTGGGATGTTCACGTAGAATCATGAGGAATAAACAGCTTCATAATTAAAAGCTGGCATGGTATTTGTGTAGAATTTCCAAATCAGGTGTTACATTTTGGCTGCTTTAATTGTGCCAGAGTCCACAAGGCAATGAGCTGATGTGTTGTGCCCTTTTTCATGAGCTTGTGGTCAAAGGTTGAAATTTATTATGATGTGTTGTGAATCAATAAAGTGTCCAATAAAATAAATCTATCTATCTATCTATCTATCTATCTATCTATCTATCTATCTATCTATCTATCTATCTATCTATCTATCTATCTATCTATCTATCTATCTATCGCTCATAAAATAAAAAAGCACTTCAGAAGTGTAATGAAATAACCTTTCTTTGTATTATGTGCTCTAAACACATACATCACTGTCTGTCCATACAAGGTGAACCAATTAATTTCAAAATTGATTTATTTTATGCTGCCATATGAAAGTGCATAATAAGAGAATAGACATCATTTACCAATATTGAAGGTACTAATGGATTTTAAACAGCAGACTGAAATCTCTTCTAGCACTCTCTTTGCTCTGTTACACAATGAGCCAGATGAGCCTAATACATGAGTGATGCTTCAGACTGAATTCTGAGTGAATACTTATCCTCATCATTGGATGTTTGCCCCTTTCAAGATAACTGGTTATTTATTTCAGACTTTCAATGGCATAGAGGGGTCCTCTCCATATATGTTTTCAGTATAGTCAATAAAAGATGCTATATAGTCAATAGAACCAACACAGAGTACAGTATCTCTTTTCTTTTCTTATACCAGCTGAACTAACAGGAATGGTTTAGTAGCTTTATAATTTAACAAACGTTATTAATAAGTTGTAGAAAGGCATGGTGCATTAATAAAAAAAAAGGTCCTACCGTTGTAGGGGTAATACCAAAGCGACCTTCTCCATTTACCAAACTGTATTCAATAAGGGAGAACCGTTCAGAATCTGCATCTGTGGCACTCACTCGCAAAATTACTGTACCAAGTGGCACATCTTCAAACACAGATTTCTGTTGAAAAATTTAAGAGAACATATTAGACAAGAGGAAATCATGATGAAAACCCATCATCCTGTGTAGCACTTGAAGATGGTAAAATCTGGAGAATATCTTAAAATTGACTTGAAAATGGGCAGCACGGTGGCGCAGTGGTAGCGCTGCTGCCTCGCAGTTAGGAGACACGGGTTCGCTTCCCATGTCCTCCCTGCGTGGAGTTTGCATGTTCTCCCCGTGTCTGCGTGGGTTTCCTCTGGGTACTCCGGTTTCCTCCCACAGTCCAAAGACATGCAGGTTAGGTGGACTGGCGGTTCTAAATTGTCCCTAGTGTGTGCTTGGTGTGTGGATGTGGGTGTGTGTGTCCTGTGGTGGGTTGGCGCCCTGCCCGGGATTGGTTCCTGCCTTGTGCCCTGTGTTGGCTGGGATTGGCTCCAGCAGATCCCCGTGACCCTGTGTTCGGATTCAACGGGTTGGAAAATGGATGGATGGACTTGAAGATGTCAGAATGGCATCTCAGTTGTTAAACTGATGCTGCATAGATCTTCAAATCTGGAGGAACATTCTCCCCAAGTCTATATATCCATAAACATGGATGTCAGATTTTTTGGTGATTCCAACTTGAATTGTGAAGATGCATGTGGCTGTGTCAATGAGCGTTCCCTGTGATGGACTGGCCTACCTTTTCTAGGGTAGTTTCTGCTTTGTGCACAATGCTGCCAGGTAAGTTCCCAGTTCTCAGTAGATTAAACAGGTTCAAAAATGAACTGATGGATGGACTTTAGGGTGTAGGTAATGCAGGCTACAGTATATATACAGCAGGTGGTCCTCTCTAAGGAAACCCACAGATCAAATAATAAGGCAAATGAGATATTACTTGCACGCTGGAAATGAGGCATTAGAGGAGTGTCCAATAGTTCCATGTATATTAGGATCTCAACGTTTCATAAAGTAAAGGTTCCCACTCAAATTATTGTAATAGAACTACATTTATTTATTCTTTATGTTGACACTTGCTTTCCTTTAGAATGTTTTATAAAAAATGGAATGTAAAGGAGTGAAGAAAAAGGCAGTTCACCTCAAGAATGACTCTAACAGGCCTCTGTAGCTGTACCCTTAAATTAAATGTTCTACTTTTTAATTGAACGAAGGAAGATTAACAGAGTTGAAAACATATTTTCACATTATTGGTTTTTTTCCCCAGTCGTTGAGCCATAACATGCATGGTCTTTGGGATCCATATTTGAGTTAAGGCGAAGAATGGAATTTCTAAAGGTTTTTAAACAACAGCTGGTATAGAGACTGCAAAATATAGGTGGTGGGATGGGGTGTTACTTCTTTAATAGCGCTTGTAAATATCTGTATGTATTCTTTTGTTGTTGTTGTTATTTAAATATAATTTCTTTATGTGTCACAACTTTAGATCAGGTCTGTTTAATGTTATAATGTTGCTTGTGGGGGCAAAACAAGAAGTGATCTAACAAGGAGTAATGGGTTATCTAAAAGTTGATTGGGAAGAATTAAACCCCATAAATAGCAGCGGTGTATATCTGAGATTTAATATTCTCACACTGTTACAGCATGTCAGACTAAAGAGAGAACGTTGACTGGAGAACATCCACCATTTCAGTGATACTCATTGGACTGGGGAATATTAGACCCATGATATATCATATCATGTTATATTAACTCTACAAATTAAACTAAAATTGTTTAGATTCCTAAAAAGGTCACATCTGTGTGAAACATTAAAATGGGGGCAGGAGGTTTGGATTCCTGAAATTGGAAGTGGCAATTTTAAACCTCCAAAAAGCCTAAATGTTGTTGGATGTAAAGCAGGAAGATACATTGTATGAAAGTGTAAAGAGGGCTGTCTTACTTATGACATAAATTTGACTGGAGTAGCACAGTGAGAAATGAGGGAAATATTGCAATGAGAAGTATGAAACCCTTCAACATCAATCAATCTGTTTTATGAAAGTGCTTAGTTCAATTTTTAAGGTCAATGTAAGGCCAAGCCTAGATGGCAACATTGTGTGCAAGGAAGGAACCAACCTTGGACGAGTCATAAATACATTCCCACTTTTTCACACTGGGCCAATTAAGAGTTACAAATCAAGCTAACATACATATATTTGGGATGTTGGAGGAAACCAGAAAAAAAAACTAGAGGAAAATCCCACCCAAATATCTAAGCAGTGTCCAGGTTGGAATTCAAAACCAGTCACATAAAGCTCTAAGGCGACAGTGTTTTCCACTGTCCACTCCGCTGTGAGAATGCCAATCCTGAAATATGTACTGAAATAGGAATAATCAGTCCTCTGAGATCTTTACATTCACCTTGTAGACACCCTCTGTGTTTCACAGGTCATTGGGCTAACCATGAGAAGTAAAATGTGGAGTCATTGGACACACTCAGTGGGATGCATATGGGAAACATATGATCACTAAAACTGTCAGCCATGACACACACAGTAAGACTTTTTCTCTTATTGACACACTTCTTTATTTTTGACTCCTGAGGCTTTCTCCCCTATTCTTGTACCTGATAGGATGGTTGGCTGAAAACAGGATTATTGTCATTGACATCTATGATCTGCAAGAAGACAGGCAGCTCTGCAAATCGAGGGGGTGCACCATGGTCCTGCGCTCGCACAGTGAAGTTTAGCCATTGAACCTGTTCAAAATCCACAGTGCGGTTTGCGATAATCTTTCCTGAAGGACAAAAAAATAACACATCTCTAGTAAGATGACAAATAATAACAACATGTTTTAGGAACTGTTGCTCTATTTGGACACAAAAACACAATCAGAGTTAAAGTTGGTACACTGAACTCCATTGCTCTTATAGACAACAATTGGAAACAGTATCAGATATGCTTCATGGATTAAGCTTAAAACTACATACATCATCCCATGGAACTCATTATGTCTTGTTTTTATTTTCAACACATGAAAAACCCAACATTTCTCTTTTTCATTTTGTTGAACCCACCTGCATTGGCGTCTTCAAGTCTCACGTATCCCCCTCGAGGGAGATTCTGCAGCTCGTAGGTGACCTGTCCATTTGGGCCTTTGTCAGGATCTACTGCTGAGACTGAGATAAGGGTGGTACCAGGCTGTGCCCCTTCTAAGATCCTTTCTGTGAAATTTGTTACCCCAAATGGCCGGAATCGAGGTGCATTATCATTAACGTCAAGCACATTCACCGTCAATTTTGCTGTGGTGAGAAAACAGACAGCAAAACAAATAAGATGGGGATAAGTAAAGAGTTTGTCTTATTATGAAGTAAAAGACATACAGCAGTGAGAAACTAAAATCCTCAAAGCCACTTAATTGTATTAAAAGTCATTCCCAGGTTGGATATCGGCTCATCATAAGGCTAGCTCCTGCATTTAACTGGGTTACTTTTCGCTTGGAAACACTCCTTTCATAGTACATCTTGATTGCATTCTGAGGATGCAAACTCTTCCAACCATCTTAACCAATAAAGAAGAAGTACAACAGCTCAAGTGGCCAATTGAGCCTCTGACTGTGAGGATGTCTCTCCTTCACAATGGGCTCATTCAATTTGAGCCTCACTACATACACACAACCACATGCAGCCAATTTAGTGTTACAAATTATTTTTGCACACATGATTCTGGCATGGAAGGAGAAACATCAGAGTACCCTGAGTCTGGACAGAACAGAGTGAGCCAAAAAGAAAGTGCAAGAATAAAACAAGTTAGACAATGTATGCATGGTACGTTTGGAGGCTAAGTTAACTGATATGAAAGCTGGAGCATTTCATTTTATTTATTTCATTCAAGAGTCAGTTATTACATTTTTGTTTATTGAATAGTTTTGAACAATGAGTTATATTCAAAAGTAATAGCAGTAATAGGATGCAATTACATGCGTTATTAGGTTATATCATATACGTGCCTTTAAACAGCACTTTACTATGGAGTTCCGACATTGCACAAAGAGGCTTGTGGTGGCTCATTAGCTTTCATACACAGCAGATTTTAATTCAATGATGTGAAAACATCGATTCATGTGTTAGCAGTGGAGGGTGTCAGACCAACTGTTGTTCAATTTTCTTAAACATAACATTCTTGAAAGTCTATCCAACAGGTTAGTACCTTTTAATTAGCAATTGAAATCGATTAGTACAAAATGACCAATGCTAGCATAAAATCAGTATCAATATTACCCAATGAAAGGAGAAAAGGAGTTGAAATAAGTTCTTCACCTAGCTATTAATATTAGTTAAAACATAGTAATCCGTTAGAATGATATAAATGAGAAAGAACTTGGAAACAAACTGATGAATGTTATGATGTAAGTATGAATGGTATATGATGGACAAGAACATCAGAGGCTTGTTGTGGTTGTTCACGTATATCTGGGACTAAAAGATAAAGGCTTAAGCCACTGAAGCCTCCCACCTCCTGATATCACTATCCATTTCTAAACTTATCCTATGTTTATATCAGTTAGGGCAGCTTCACTTTTCCTGTGATATTAATTAGTTAAAACGCCATTAGCTGCGGGTTGATAATATCAGTTCTTTAAAATAATAATATGCAATAATATTGTTTAATCAATTCAGTCTTATATATACTTATATAATTGCTTTCCCCTTCCATTTATTTCCTGGGAAGAGACTTTTTTGTACTCTGTTAGTTAACTTCCCTAAAACAGCAAGATAAGGGTGCAGTTGTGTGAGCTGTTTACGCTTGAGCGCTCTACAAGGTGTTTTACTCAATTGCATTGGGCATCCAAGTGGCTGTAAGAGATGAGTAAAAGAGGAAAACATACAAAATATACAAGTTCAAGCAACCGCTCTCAAGGGTCTATTGAAACATCCATCCATCCATCCATCCATTATCCAACCCGCTATATCCTAACTACAGGGTCACGGGGATCTGCTGGAGCCAATCCCAGCCAACACAGGGCGTAAGGCAGGAAACAAACCCCGGGCAGGGCGCCAGCCCACCGCAGGGCGCAAACACGCACCAAGCACACCCACACACCAAGCACACACTAGGGACAATTTAGAATTGCCAATGCACCTAACCTGCATGTCTTTGGACTGTGGGAGGAAACTGGAGTACCCAGATCAAACCCATGGAGGCATGGGGAGAACATGCAAACTCCACGCAGGGAGGACTCTATTGAAACAAAAAACTAATTTCTGGTTGAAGTCGCACAGAACTTTTCTCCATTTTAAGATGGACATGTTTGCAAATTCGCCAATGCTTTTCAATGGGATATTTTGAAATTGCAAAGATTTGTACAGTTCAAGATGTTGGAAACAGAACTGCCTCAACAGATTTCTCTGAACAATAAGTGTGCCACCTCTCAACAAAATAAGTCAACCAGGGGGGCAAATTGTTTCATGTGGACATAGATAGACAGACGGACATGGGTTTTCTCAATAGGTGCTTTGCACCTAAAAAACAAGAAGATGGTGGGGTTGACCCTTAGAAATTGGGCCAAGTGTTAAAAACTCAGAAAAGGAAGTTGACAAAGTTTGATATATGTTTACTAGCAAAATACCCGCGCTTCGCAGCGGAGAAGTAATGTGTTAAAGAAGTTATGAAAAAGAAAAGGAAACATTTTAAAAATAACGTAACATGATTGTCAATGTAATTGTTTTGTGACTGTTATGAGTGTTGCTGTCATATATATATATACAGACACGCACACACACACACACACATATAAACATATATATACATGTACACATATACATATACATACATATCTACATATATACATATACACATATATATATACATATATCCACATATATATACACACACATACATATACTGTATATATATACATACACACATATATATATACTGTATATATATATATATATATATATATATATATACACCAATGTAATAGTTTTGTCACTGTTATGAGTGTTGCAGTCATCAAGGATGTGATTATCATTATTTCTTTCAATTAGGTTTGTATTTGGAGGATGTGTTGTGTTCAAGTTATGTTCCGTGTTTGTCAACCGTTGTAAAGATAACAGGTTTCATTCATTGAAGTGTTCACTACCCAAATCACCACTTGTGAATCTAAGATGTTTAACAGGCATTCCTGGTATTAAGTTGTGGATTTGCCTGCGAATATTTAGCGGTAGCGTGTCTATGAACTTAATTTAACCTTTCCCAGGCCTGCAAATTCAGTTCACGTGACCCGCTCGGAGTACATGCACCGAAGCTTCTCAGCTGTGCTTCTGCCATCTCGTGTGATCATCTTTTGCTGCCTTCTCAATTGTGTGATGCGTTTTGTGTTCAGCGCTCTTTGGAGCTGTTGCTTTTTGTCTGCGTACTGCGTTCACAGTCAGTTCACGTGAGCTGCTCGGCGGCAGAGTGTTTCTATTGGATTGCCGCTGACGGACGGCCTCATATGGGCAGGCACTCAATTACATGGGAGGCGTGACGATGAGGGACACAACTCCGCCTCACACGGTGACCGAGCTGCAGGCTATGGCCGGTATATATGCACATAAGTAGGTTCCAGTTATGACCGTTAAGCGTAAAATTTCGAAATGAAACCTGGCTAACCTTTGTAAGTAAGCTGTAAGGAATGAGCCTGCCAAATTTCAGCCTTCTGCCTACACAGGAAGTTGGAGAATTAGTGATGAGTCAGTGAGTGAGTAAATGAGTGAGTCAGTGAGGGCTTTGCCTTTTATTAGTATAGATTAACACATACAATAACTAATAATGAAAAGTCACACCCCCCCGCCATTCTTTGAGTAATGAAGAGTGAGTCAAGTTTTCAATCTGGAGATCTGAATTTCTTCAGAGAAATTGTGTTGCATTAAGATCTCCAGCTAATTGACAGAGTAGGAAGTCTTCACCAGTAACAGTGGAAACGCCTAACCAAAAGGATTCTATCACATGAGAATGGCTGAAGTAGTCAGTATGTGCTTAGACTCCCTGCATTCAAGGTTACTTTTAATAAGCTACTTGCTTGCCTCTGAAGGTATCTGTAGTGCAGTGGAAACAAAATCTGTAAATTTCTTTTTGGAATTAAATTTAATTGAATGCATATGGCACTCTGAGTTTCTAAATGGACGTTTACCAGATGAGAATGAAATCTCACTGAAAAATAAGTGTCATTAAGTGAAGGTAGAGAGGTCTTCTCTCATGCTGCAGCTGAAATGCTGAGATGATGGGAGAGTATCTTCACTGTATGGACTTATAAAACTTGTGGTATAAAAAGAAATATAAGATTATATTGGGATTAAGGAAAAAGAGGAGGATCAAGATGATGGTGTTGCTGAAGATTTGTAAATGAATAAAGATGTTGCTTCTCAGACTGAAAATTAAAGATAAGAGGGTCTCGAACTTCACCTTATTATTTTCAGTGCTACTGACCATGGACAGTGTTAAGGATGTCATATAACAAGTGGTGCTGAGCACTGGCTGTTTTTTTGCCCCCTTACTTAGCTTACACATGTATAGGATTACTTTTCAGATCTTACAGCTTGCCTTCACATCACACTTTCCTGTTTGATTAAATATCACTTATTATGTGTGAGTGTGGGTGAGCAATGAAGTGTGATTTACACCTTTTATCATCATTTTCATTATTACACAAGATGACTTAACAATTATTTATGTACAATTTGTTTTTTACGAGTGGAGCAACTTTATGATTTTGCTGCTCAATTTCCAATGTCCTAGCCATAGTACCACACTGCCTTCTGTATTTATTATGCCTACAGATTCCTGTGACTTTGAACTAGAACAAGAATACTCAGAAAGTTAATTAGAGAAAGAATTCCTCACTAATAGAACCTTGAATTGTCAGGATTGTAAACCAACAATCATGCAGAATACCGACCAGAGCATTGCAATTCCAGTAATTCTTTATCACATTTAAGTTATTATACAATAGTCAAGTGGGGATGGGCAGTCTTTTAGACTTGAAGCCACCGAAGATTTGTTTTCTCCAGGATCCATGCCAGCTGTAATTTTTGTTTCACTCTCCCCCCAGGTCATTTCACCGTAGCATTTGTTATAAAATTCGGTACTGACTTTCACCATTGTAGACTTAAATTATAATGGACTAGAGATAGTATTTAAATCATGATCACCACCATTATGGAGGCTTTTATTTTTACCTTTTGTTTGTTATTATATCTATAATTTTTACTTTATTTTACTATTTGTAAAGCACTTTGAGCTACATCTTTGTAGAAGAATGTTCTAAATGAATGAATTTGAGATTTTTATTTTGATGGAGGGGTGGGGCAAGCATTTTTCAACAAGTTTAAAATGGCTGCCAAACAATGACACCAACTGACTTCCTATTACCTCATAATGAGCATTTTCCCTAAAGGATTCTACACGTGAAATTTTTTCCTCATGATAAATCAGATGTGGAGACAGAATTGGCAATGTTATAATTTAAAGTCCAAGGTGTCAACTCTAAGACCACATCACAAATATGGAAAATGAGCAATGCTGCAAAAACCTGTAGCTTATGGCTGTGGTTACTTTTATACAGTAGATTATAATGGCATAGCATGTTTAATAAGATGAGGTCTGAATTGTGAAACATAAAGTAGAATATGAATAACTTTATTATATGGGGTGGGTAAAAGAGCAGGTTTACAGTTATTTGTATGGAAAAAGACATGTAGGTTATCATTATTACAATAGCTTTATTAACTCAATTGCTTTAACTTTATCAACTCAAAAGAATGTGACAATGTACTTAGGTACAATCTCTTAAGTGTTCAAATTGTCAGCCTTGCATACTTACAACTGTAAACCTACTTTTGCCCATCCCTGTATATATAGTGTCAAACAAGCACTGTAAATAAGGGCTGTAGAGAAAACTAAAAAAATGGGAGGCAAATTGAATTAAGTATATGTTAAGGTGCATAACAGTTGATGAATCAAAGCATATTATTTTATACTGTTCCTTACATAACGTATATAAAGGTCAATAAAAAAAACTCAGCAGGAAGGCAAATATGCATGTTTTATTTTGAGCCCACCTCTGAATATAACTTTGTAGCAGTATTTCTGGAGGAAAGTGAATGCTTGCTGGAAATAAAAGCTATGGAGGAAATCGTTTGCGATATAGCATTCATTTGAGTTATTCTTCCAAAATCATTTACACTTAGAAAACATACCTCCAGCTATGCTACGGTAACTGTATCATAAAATAATCTCATTATGCCCCATATTCCAGTTAGACTTACTAAGCGATTTCCAGTACAGAATCAACATATATAAGAAAGGATGAAAGAACGACAGCACTTGAAGAGGTGGATGCTTCTGATATAGGCTTTGTCTCCACATGATGGGGTCAAGAAAAAGGAAGACAGAGGGAATGAATGAGTGCTTTATTGACCTTTTAAGGATATTTCACTTTAACAGTACAGATAAACATGACATAAGAAACAGTTAATTTACATATAATACACACAACAACTAACTTTAGTCGATAAGTAAGTGAATTACCCAGGATGTGAGACAATCATGTTGTACTTCAGAAGTGTTCTTAATGTCCTTCATGCTGTGTAATATACAGTAATTGTGTTCATTCAGTGAAGAATGATTAGTAAAGTGGGATTATTCTCTGTGGGGAGACCAAGGGAGTTGGTGCAGACTGTTCAGTGGGAGGGCAAGGTCACTATGGTGTGGACTTTACCTACAGCTCTTATGTGCAACAGTGAGGGATGCTCTGCAGAATCGTTCTACAGATTTTACTGGCACAATTAATAGGTTTTGAAATTTTGCTTCAGCTAATTGACGCGAATAAACTTGAATATATGTCAAGTGAATGAGTTTGCTTCATTGAAAGTTTTGTAGACTGTGTGAATGATTGTAGAGTTTTGGATAAACATTCTTAATTTTTCAAATAAAATTAACTTGGTGTGATTCTTTGCTAAGTATAATATGTATTATCTACTTCCAGTTTAACTGTGAGTCAGAAAATGTTTTACAGTCAATATGAATCAGATCAGAGCTTTCTGTCTTGCTCTGGAAATCAATAATGATCTCTTACTCTTCTTTTATGTTCCAATATAAGGAGTTTAATTTGTTTTAATCATCAAAGAACTTTTAAATCTAATTATAATAGGCTCATCAGTCACAATGGTACATAAGGCTGAAGTGGAAAAAGTGCTTGTTTAGAGGATTGCTGGGAGATGAAGCCAGACAATAGAAATCCCAAGAGAAGCCATTGCAAGGCACACAACCATATTCACTAAACGAGAAAGTGTAGTATCTCCAATGAATGTAGATTTTATATCTTTGGAGAGATGGAGGAAAATACCTAAAGAAAATATATGAAGAGTTGAAGAAAATCTGCAAAGTCTGCACAGACAATGACAAGATGAGTAATCAAAACCATGGCTTTAGAGGTATTAATTTGAAATGCTGCTTATTGTGTCACCATGCCATTCTGCTTCCCCAGATTGCTTTAAAATGAAAAACAAAAATAAGCTTAAGGATCCCATGATATGATATTGGCTTTCTTACCATTTGGTACACTAACAGACTGATCAATCACATCACTGGCATTGTCATGGACAGAAATGGTAATCACAAAGGTGGCCACCAGCTCTCGATTCAGAGGTTTCTTTACAAACACAGCACCTGAATATCAAAAACAAAAGAAATGGAAATGAGTTACCAGGTTTAATTGTGTAGTTCAAAGTAGGTTTTGTCCTACTGAAGATACAGTTAATTTTTAGAAACAGCTCCACTGACTTTACTGCATCCTAGGATGGTGTATATAAAAGATATGGATGCATACAGTACATTAAGAAAGTATTCAGACCCCTTCACGTTTTTTACATATTGTTATATTGCAGCCTTATGCTAAAATCTTTTCAATTAATTCTTCCCACATCAAGCAACACTGAGTACATGAGAATGACAAAGTGAAAACAGGATTTTGGAACTTTTTGTATACTACTCAAAAAAATTAAAGGAGCACTTTTTAATCGGAGTATAGCACCAAGGCAATGAAACTTCTGGGATATTGATCTGATCAGTTAAGTAGCAGAGGGGGTTGTAAATCAGTTTCAGCTGCTTTGGTGTTAATGATATTAACAACAGGTGCACTAGAGGGGCAATAATGAGATGACCCCCAAAACAGGAATGGATTAACAGGTGGAGGCCACTGACATTTTACTCTCCTCGTCTTTTTGTATTGTTTTTTTTTTACTAGCTTTGCATTTGGCTACAGTCAGTGTCACTACTGGTAGCATGAGACGATACCTGGACCCTACAGAGGTTGCACAGGTAGTTCAACTTCTCCAGGATGGCATATACCCAGAGGGGACTGGGCGGTATCATGGTCTGGAATCCCTACAGATTTTATTTTTTCTCCAGCCGTCTGGAGTTTTTTTGTTTTTCTGTCCCCCCTGGCCATTGAACCTTACTCTTATTCGATGTTAATGTTGATTTATTTTGTTTTATAATTATGTCTTTCATTTTTCTATTCTTTAATATGTAAAGCACTTTGAGCTACTGTTTGTATGAAAATGTGCTATATAAATAAATGTTGTTGTTGTTGTTGTTATCAATACATGCCATTGCCAGAAGGTTTGCTGTGTTTCCCAGCACAGTCTCAAGGGCATAGAGGAGATTCCAGGAGACAGGCAGTTACTCTAGGAGAACTGGACAGGGCTATAGAAAGTCCTTAACCCATCAGCAGGACCGGTATCTACTGCTTTGGGCAAGGAGGAACAGGATGAGCACTGCCAGAGCCATACAAAATGACTTCCAGCAGGCCACTGGTGTGAATGCCTCTGACCAAACAATCAAAAACAGACTTCATGAAGGTGGCCTGAGGGCCCAAATTGGCAGGGCCACCTCTGGTGCCCTGTACTTTTCACAGTGATGGTCTGGGAGGCATATCCATGGAGGGACGCACAGACCTCTACAGGCTAGACAACGGCACCTTGACTGCCATTAGGTATCAGGATGAAATCCTCTGACCCATTGTTAGACCCTGTGCTGGTGCAATGGGTCCTGGGTTCCTCCTGGTGCACAACAATGCACGGCCTAATGTGGTGACATTATGCAGCCAGTTCCTGGAGGATGAAGGAATTGATACCATCGACTGACCCCCACCTCTCCTGACCTAAATCCAATAGAACACCTCTGGGACATTATGTTTTGGCCCATCCGATGTCGCCAGGTTGCACCTCAGACTGTCCAGGAGTTCAGTGATGCCCTAGTTCAGATCTGGGAGGAGATCCCCCAGGACACCACCCGTCATCTCTTTAGGAGCATGACCCGACATTGTCAGGCATGCATATAAGCATGTGGGGGCCAAACAAACTACTGAGTACAATTTTGAGTTGCTGCAATGAAATTTTGGCAAAATGGATTATCCTGCCGCATCATTTTTTCACTTTGATTTTCGGGGTGTCTTTGAATTCAGCCCTCTGTAGGTTGATAATTTTAATTTCCATCAAACGATGTGGCATCCTTTTGTTCCTAACACATTACCCAGTCCATATCAGTATAGATATCCAGCAGGATTTTTTTCCCATTGAGATCTGATGCGTTTTCAAAGTGTTCCTTTCATTTTTTTGAGCAGTTTATATTAAAAATGAGAAATTGTAATATTTCGTTGACACAAGTATTCAGACATTAAGTTATAACACTTGACATTTGGCTCAGGTGCATTGCATTCTATTGATCATGGTTAGATGTTTCTACACCTTGTTTTGAGTCCACCTGTGGTCAATTTTATTGATTAAACATGATTAGGAAAGGCACACACCTGTCAATATGAGGTTCCACAGCTGACAAAGTGGGCCAGAAGAAAAACTAAGGAATTGCCTGCAGAGTTTAGAGAGTTTAAAGAATTGTGTCAGCACAGATTTGGGGCTAAATAAATGATTTTCTGGTACTGAAGGTTCACCAAAACATAGTGGCCTCCATAATTCTTAAATGGAAGAAGTCTAGAACAACCACAACTCTTCCTAGAGCTGGTCGTTGAGATAAATTGAGAAATTGGAGGAGAAGGGTCTTTGTAAGAGAGGTGTCCAAGAGCCCAATAACCAATTTGGCTAGGAAGAAACCTATGTGGAACATGGGAAAAAGATCCAGAAGGACAACTATCACTACAACACTCCACAGGATCAGGGTTTTACTACTGCTGTGGTCTGATGGAAGCCTCTCTTCAGTACAAAACACATGAGAGCCCACTTGGAGCTTGCAAAAAGGCACCTAAGGGGTCCTCAGACTGTGAGAAACAAGATTCTCTGGTCTGATGAAACTAAGATTGAGCTGTTTGGCCTCAATTGAAAGTATCCTGTCTGTAGGAAACCATGTGCTGCACTTCATTGGGGTGACATCATTCTACGAGTGAAGCATGATGGTGGCAGCATTATGCTGTGGAGTTGTTTTTCAGCAGTAGGAACTAGAAGACTAAAAAGGGCCAAGGGAAAGCTGAACAGAGTGATACTTAACAGTGATCTGAACCTCAGATGTGGCTGTAGTTCACCTTTTAATAGGCCAATGACCCTAAGCATTAAGCAAAGTCAACAGAGAAGCAGCATAGATGTAACTCTGCGAATGTCCTTCAGTGGCCGAGTCTGGATTTGAACCCAGCTGAACATCTCTGGAGAAACCTGAAAATAGCTGCCCACCGTGAGTCTTGTTCAACCTGACAGAGCTTGAGGAGATCTGCAGAGAGGAATGGCAGGAAATCCCCAAATCCAGGTATGCATAGTTTGTTGTGTCATACCCAAGGACACTCTGGGCTGGAATCACTGTCAAAGGTAATTCTGAAGACACGTAAAGGGCCTGAGTATGCTGTATACAGTATAGTAGGTCATTCACTGATCAATGACTAATGGGAACCAAACATTAAAAAAATTATATTTTATTGACTATAGATTCAGTAAAGTCGTTATGGCAGTTCTGCTTTAAATTTCAAATGTGCTATTTATGTGAATTGTCCTATATACACTAAACAATACACAAACTCATCAATTTAGATAATGGCAATGTATGAGATTTTCTGCAAAACTATTAGACATAGATATCCTGTACTGAATGCATGAACAAATACTGACATTTTCTTCAAAATTTTGCTTTGTGTAAGACATAACAAAGTATTGAAATTAAAAAAGGATTTGATTGTAGAATACAGTTATTGTAATTTTACAGCGATTTAGTTGTTGGTTAACCCGTAGGGGTGCAGACAATTCAGATCAATGGTAAATACTTACCTGTATGGAAGTCAATACCAAAGGAATCTTGGAGATTGGGCACAAGAGTATTGGTATCATCCATAGCAAGGACTTCAATAATATAATACTCCAGACGCGGCCTCAGGTCCCGATCTGTGGCAGTTACTTGAGCAATGATTGCCCCTGGAGGAGTGGACTCATTCACACTGACAGCTTGAATGGGTTGTAGGAACTCTGGCCTTGAATCATTGACATCATCAAGCATTATAATCAAAGTGGCAGTTCCTGAGAGTGGGGGGTTGCCACGGTCTACTGCCACCACAACCAGACGATAGGAATCTCGCTCCTCACGATCCAGGGTAGTGTTTCCCACCAACACCGCTCCTGATTGAGCATCGATCAGAAAGCGGTCCTGAGCTCCGCCCTGAATGCGATAATTTAGCCAGCCATTAACACTGGAGTCAGCATCGCTTGCTGTTAATTGTGTGACCACCACACCTTGGAGAGAGAGAGGTAGAGAGTGAGGTGAGAAAAAATTATACAAAGTCTATGATTTGGATTATACTAAATAGCAACATTTAAAGGTAATGATCAATCATCACAAAATATATTCATATTGCAAATTTAAAAGCTTATCAGAACTTCAAACAGAGTGGAGCCAAACATCCTTCCTTTGTCTTAATCTGATTGTTTAATGACATTGCAGCATGGAGTCCTAACCTGTACTTGTGGCATGAAAAGGGACAAGCTCTAGATGAGGTACAAGTCCATAACAGAGTACACAAAAACAAAGTCACTAGATGAATTTGGATCTGCCAATTAAAATAAAGTTATTTTTTTGTAAAAAAAAAAAAGGAAAATCAGGAAAAAATGACACGTATAGAGATATATAATGCTTACACCTCCCACCAATATTGAACTGAAACTATGATGCAGCAATGTTAACCACTGGTCCACCACTTTTCCCAAAGGCACCCAATGGAGGTCTCACTAAAAAAGAGATTAACCCATGCCTAAAATAATGTTATTTATAGATAGGATTAAAAAAAGATCTAATCTTCCAGCAGCAGTGGAAAGGAAATGAACAAACAGATTAAAGAGACTGAACTATAAAAATGAAACTGCACAACAAAGTTTTTGCTTCTTGAACACTGTTGGGTGTTTCTTATAGATTTTTGGGCAATGATCATGAATATCACATCAAAATTTACCCATCACGTATCGTTTCAGTTTTGTCATGATTTTTGCTTGTATTTGTATCCAAACATTTTCGCTCCCGTAAGTGACTTATCAACAACGGTTTGTCCAGGCATGGAATTAGGCCAGGCTGGAAGCTGTTCTGTGGAAGTTGACATCCTGGGAAGGTCTGAACGAGCTTGACGCTGTCTCAGCATGCTATAAAGGTGGCTTGCATACACCGATCCTGCTCATTTGGTTTATATAGTCAGTGTGTATGTATTGTATCAGTATAGTAAAGTATAGCAATATCTGTAGCAATATAACAGTAAGTAAGCTTGATGCTATAGACGTATTGGTGTCCGGCGATATTTCTCGTTAATGTCATAACAGCCGCGATACATTCGGTTATATCTGTGGCGAATATATACTTGCGCCTCAGAGACGTTGGATGACTGCTCTTGTGAAGAAAGCTTATCATCTGTATTTCAGCTGCAAAATTGGTGATCAAGACAAGGAATGGGTGCCTCACATTTGCTGTGCAACATGTGCTGTCAGTCTGAGAGCCTGGCTCAGAGGCACTCGAAAGACAATGCCGTTTGCTGTTCTGATGATATGGTGAGAACAGAAAGACCATGTGACAGACTGTTACTTCTGTTTGACTAATGTGTCTGGTTTCTCTGCCAAAAACAAGAAGTCAATTGAATATCCTAATCTGCCTTCAGCAATGAGACCCGTGCCACATGACGACAGTCTTCCATTTCCAAAACCAACAGAGGATTGGACCTTAGATGAACCAGATGCAGTGCAGTGTCAACACTGTATATGGTGGGGATGGTGCGTTGCTGACATCGACTCGGGACGTTGTGGGTCGGTGGAGGGAGTACTTCAAAGACCTCCTTAATCCCACTAACATGCCTTCCAATGAGGAAGCAGAGCCTGAGGACTCGGAGGTGAGCTCCCCCATCTCTGGGACTGAAGTCACCGAGGTGGTCAAAAAACTCCTTGGTGGCAGAGCCTCAGGGGTGGATGAGATACGCCCGGAGTTCCTCAAGGCTCTGGATGTTGTATAACTGTCTTGGTTGACACATCTTTGCAACATTGCATGGACATCGGGGACAGTGCCTCTGGATTGGCAGACTGGGGTGGTGGCCCCCCTCTTTAAGAAGGGGAACCGGAGGGTGTGTTACAACTACAGAGGGTTCACACTCCTCAGCCTCGCTGGAAAAGTCTATTCGGGAGTTCTGGAGAGGAGGTACGTCGGATAGTCGAACCTCGAATTCAGGAGGAACAGTGTGGTTTTCATCCTGGTTGCGGAACAGTGGACCAGCTCTACACCCTTATCAGGGTTCTAGAGGGTGCATTGGAGTTTGCCCAACCAGTCTACATGTGTTTTGTGGACTTGGAAAAGGCGTTCAACCGTGTCCCTCGGGGAATCCTGTGGGGGTTGCTCCGGGAGTATAGAGTACCGGACCCCCTGCTATGGGATGTTCGGTCCTTGTACAACCGGTGTCAGAGCTTGGTCCGCATTGCCGGCAGTAAGTCGAACCCGTTTCCAGTGAGAGTTGGACTCCGCCAGGGCTGCCCTTTGTCACCGATTCTGTTCATAAATATTATGGACAGAATTTCTAGGCGCAGCCAGGGTGTTGAGGAGGTCCGGTTTGGTGGACTCAGGATTGGGTCACTGCTTTTTGCAGATGATGTTTGCTTCATCAGGCCGTGATCTTCAGCTTTCTTTGAATCAGTTCGCAGCTGAGTGTGAAGCGGCTGGGATGGGAATCAGCACCTCCAAATCCGAGACCATGGTCCTCAGCCGAAAAAGGGTGGAGCCCTCTCAGGATTGGGAGCGAGATCCTGCCCCAAGTGGAGGAGTTCAAGTATCTCAGGGTCTTGTTCACGAGTGAGGGAAGAATGAAGCGTGATTTCGACAGGCGGATCGGTGCGGCATCCGCAGTGATGCGGGCTCTGCATTGGTCTGTTGTGGTGAAAAAGGAGCTGAGCCATAAAGCAAAGCTCTCAATTTACCAGTCAATCTACATTCCTACCCTCACTTATGGTCATGAGCTATGGGTAGTGACCGAAAGAACGAGATTGTGAATACAAGCGGCTGAAATGAATTTCCTCCGCAGGGTGTCTGGCCTTTCCCTTAAAGATAGGGTGAGAAGCTCAGTCATCCGGGAGGGGCTCAGAGTAGAGCCGCTGCTCCTCTGCATCGAGAGGAGTCAGATGAGGTAGCTCGGGCATCTGATCAGGATGCCTCCTGGATGCCT
This sequence comes from Polypterus senegalus, assembly GCF_016835505.1. Lineage (NCBI taxonomy): Eukaryota > Metazoa > Chordata > Cladistia > Polypteriformes > Polypteridae > Polypterus > Polypterus senegalus. Next base: position 215,826,284 of record NC_053154.1, on the reverse strand, counting down.
CCCTGGTGAGATGTTCCAGGCACGTCCAACCGGGAGGAGGCCTCGGGGAAGACCCAGGACACTCTGGAGGGACTATGTCTCCCGGCTGGCCTGGGAACACCTTGGGATTCCCCTGGAAAAGCTAGAAGAAGTGGCCGGGTAGAGGGAAGTCTGGGCATCCCTGCTCAAGCTGCTGCCCCAGCGACCCGACCTCGGATAAGCGGAAGACCATGGATGGATGGATGGATGGATGATAGATAATAATAATACATTTTATTTATATAGCAATTTTTGATTGGCCAATAAATGTGTGTAACATGAAACATTTAAGTTCTTCAAAATAATAACAAGTCAAATTTTGAAAATGCAACTATCTACCACACTTCATGATAATTTATTCCATGTGTTTATAGTTCTCTATGTCAAGAAAAACATTCTAAAATTTGTAGGAAATAATTTATCTCTAGCTGTACTACCCATCTAAGATGGGTTGAAATCTAAGTAATCAACAAAGACTTCAGATTTAAAGTAATAGCCAGTATCTAGTGTATTAATTCCCTTTCATAATTGTAAACACTTCAATCATGTGAAGTCTGTTTGCTTAAACCTGAAAGGTTCAACTCCTTCAATCTTTCCTCATAGCTCACACCTTGCAGTACCAGAATCAGCCTAGTTTCTCTTCTCCGAACTTTGTCTAGCATGGCTGTGACTAAAACCACATGCAGTACTCGAGATGAGCCCTCACTAGTGTATTATATAACTTAAGCTCAACCTCTCTTGACTTATAGTCCATACATCATGATATATGATCTAATACAGGGGTGCCCAATGCGTCGATCATGATCGACCGGTAGATCGCAAAGGTAGTGCAGGTACAGGTTTTTTAACCTTAGTCTATCATATATCCTCCCTATGGCATTTGCCACTTGATTGACATACAGGGCGGCCAGTCTGAGATCTCCTTTCTTCTAACATGCTGAACATCCCGTACGCATGATCAAACGCGCAAGCTACTGCAAAACTCCGTCTGTGATCTAGTTAGCCTTCCAATTTATATCGACTAAAGAAGGGATTTAAAAAAAATTGTTTGGGGAGGGTATGGGCTTTATGTGGAATTAGAAGAGGATTTTTTTCTCTCACAATGTCACAATCAAAGTGCGTTTGTCTGATCTGTCAATCTATCATTGCTATTCCAAAGTAGGAAAATGTGGAAAGGCACTTTCGACCTGTTCATAAAAACTACGAAACTGACGTCCTTCCAAAAAGTGATCTGAGAAAGAGAAAGGAGAGGGAACTAAAATCGCAGTTAATCGGACAGCTGTCATTTTTCACTCGGCTGAATTCAAGCTCTACTTATTTACACGAGTCAGTTTTTTCCCACATGAAGATTATTAAATCCAAATACTGTAGTGTCCATAAATGTATTGAATTGTTATTGTGCCATAAAGGTTATTTATTCAGTTATGCAATGTACGAGAACATATTTTTTATGTATAAAGTATACCGAGTGTATAAAATATATATATATATATACTAGCCATGTGCGCCCAACTACGTTGCACGTGTTAAAGTTGCCTGTGAAGGGCTCCCTGTTTAAACGCAGCTGCCAGTCGTGAACTGGGCCCTTTGTCGCACAGCATTATGATTTTTTATAAGGGAAACAAAATTACAAAAGAAAACCCTTGGACATTAATTCGATAGGAACGGCCTACTCGGAATCACTGTCCGAATAGTAATTATGTGGTGGTGTAGGAGCATTTCTGCTTCTGTCCGTTCAAAAGTCCGTCTCGTTTTCACAACGCTATCGTTTCCTCTCACAATGTCTTCTCAACCTTTCTCCAATCTCGCAGGTTGCTATGTGGCAATCCAGAGAGTAAGGCAATATACACGGAGCAATGGTTATAAAAGGGGACACATAGGTATCCAAGCTCTTTAAAGCATAAATAGGGATCACTTCACTGACATGTGAGCAAGCCACGGTACAACTGTGAGACGCGCAGCACTCGCCGGCTACAACGTAACAATAATAATTTCCGGAACATGCTGTTATGTTTTCATTCATTTTACCCACTGTTTTTCTTTCATTCATATGTTACGTAGGCACGTAACTTTTATCTTCGGCAATCTCATTCTCTAACCAGGGCTCAGGAGCTAACCAGTGTAACACTGTCCACAATCACTTTCATTATTCCGACACATTGTTGACATCCGTGAGTAACAACAATGTATTAAACTGAAAGGTGGTCTACGCATGAGTGGAATTCCCGGACAAACAAAGATCAAGATCTAAATGAAGATCTCTTTAGTTAATTTAAAACACAACAATTTGTTTAGTTTGAATGTCTTTGTTTTGAGGTGTGACTGGAGTACTACAGTCTTCAGTAGTATAAGCCTGGAGGAGATTATTAATGCAATTCCTATGTTTTAGCTGTCTCTCTACTGCCATCTAGTGCTTCTTCTTCTAATTCATTCACGGACAAACAAAGATCAAGATCCAAATGAAAATTATATATAGAGATATACATATATAATATATATAATTTTTAATGTAGGTAGATCATTTTGACCTGGTCATTTTAAAAGTAGCTCGCAAGCCGAAAAAGTGTGGGCACCCCTGATCTAATATCTTATTAGCTGCTTTGATCACCTTTGTGTATGGTTAGTGGCAAACCCACTGTGACTCACAGATCCTTCTTATAAGGTGTACTTTCCAGTTTCATACCACCCATTGTGTATTCAAATCTTACATTTTTACATTTTATATGTTGTATTTTACATTAATGTATATAACATTTCCTTTTGACACATTATGTGTAATAATTTGTCTGAGTCTAGAAAATAACTGAAAGAAGCAGACACACAATGTGTTTAACATGATTCTTGAAGCATCTCTTTTTAAATTGCACATTTTAATACATTCTTACCTCTGTTATGTGTATTGATTAAGTGTAAAGCGAGAAAACGAATGTGGACCAAACAATGGCAGAAAATGCAGCAGAAAACAACTGACTAAAATGAACAGCTGACATGCAAGAAGATAGCGAATGTTCAAATGAAAATCTTCTATTATTGTATCTTGTGAAATCAAAAGCACAGGATTGCTTTTGATATTTTACTTTTATATAACATGCCTGCAGGATGAGAAATTAGATGGCTTGGGTGTGATACATTGCAATATGATTGTTGCAAAACTGATTTTACAGCAAATGAAGTTCAAACACAGAAGACGTGAATGTGCATAAGAAAAAACACACAGATTAACTAAACAGTGAAGAATTAAAGATTTTTAAAAGAATATTTAATACACATCATTACCCAATGATCCAATGATTGAGAACTCTGGCATGTAGTTGAAAAATGTGGGTCTCCATGATGCTATGCCATGTGGCCAGGAGAATATCACTTATACGGTTTGCCATCAATAGCTTTAGGATTATGGACTTTAGTATCAAACTACAGAATAATTCCAAAGAAACACTGAAAAACAGCATCTGAACAAATACAGAAGTGATATTTACATACGGGTGGCACGGTGACGCAGTGGGTAGTGCTGCTGCCATGCAGTTAGGAGACCCAGGTTTGCTTCCCGGGTCCTCCCTGCGTGGAGTCTGCATATTCTCCCTGCGTCTGCATGGGTTTCCTCCCACAGTCCAAAGACATGCAGGTTAGGTGCATTGGCGATTCTAATTTGCCCCTAGTGTGTGCTTGGTGTATGTGTGTGTGTGTGTGTACCCTGCAGTGGGCTGGTGCCCTGCACGGGGTTTGTTTCCTACCTTGGGCCATGTGTTGCCTGGTATTGGCTCCAGCAGACACCCGTGACCCTGTAGTTAGGATATAGCAGGTTGGATAATGGATGGATATTTACATACATAGGCACTCTTTTTTAACAAATTATTAATGATTGCAATATAAATGTTTGCAGTTAATGGTGCCAGAAAGTTTCATTTTCATATTACACTGATCTGAAATAACGCATAGGTATCATCATGCAAATTACAAAATGTAAGAAATAAAAAATCTAAGAATATATAAGAAAGTGCAGTGACCCGGGATCTGGACCTGAGAGAGACTTGCTCTTTTGGGGGGCCATGGACTGTCAGAGTGGTTATTAAGGTTTCAGTTCAGATTTTGTTTCAGATTCCAATGATCCTTTAAGTGAAGAAGTCCTCCCGGCTTCCATCTTAAATCCACTGTCATTTCATTCCCACTGGTGTCCTTGAGAACATAATTCTCTTTGAATATGAACAAATTTGAATGAGATAATTTTTCAATGACTCAGAGAATTTTGAAGACATGAATTAGGTCCACATACAACCTTCTCTACTCAAGAGTAAAGACGTTTAGTTCTCTTTGCTTATTAGAGGGACATTCCCTTTTGTCAAGGGCTCAAGTTTTGGTAGAGAGCGGTTCCTTAACCTCTAAACCACCCTGCCTGACCAGTCTAAGTTTACTAAAGAGAGCAACACTCCAATGCTTTGTTTTTATTATCAACTATACCCCAATCCCAAAGATATGTGCAGAAGCAAGGACATTGTTAACATCCACTAAAGAAAGAAAGAAGGGAGCTATGATATGCAGTCATAAGACAAAGAGCCATTGATATAAAAAACCAGAAAAAGTAACTTTGGACAGAACACAGATGAAAGTGATCAAAATATTTTCGCTAACCAAGTAAGACAGATTGAATGATATTATGATATATTATATTCAAGTAAATTTTGCAAAGATATCTTATAAAATACACATAATCCTGCTGCATCGTTCCCAAATACATGCGGGTATTACACTCTAGGTCTCTAAAAAATTAAACTGAAGTATGATAGGCTGACCTCAGTTGTATTATATATACAGTATGATAGGTGAGGTCTTGCCTTGTAAGCATCCATATGGTGGCGCCCTTGTCTTCTAAAATAATTCTATGCCAACGTCTACCTACTGACTTTTCTCTACTCTTCTAGACCTAAATATGAACCTTTCAATATCTTATATGAGATCTTGCACCCCACCCATTTCTTGCTCACTTAGTCTTATGTCTAGTATTAGGCTTCAATCAAGACCACGATTACCAGATTTCATAACAGTACTAATCCTCAACCACAACATCTTGGCCTTAGAGACTTCCACACTAGTTTAGTAAATGTTTTCATTAAAATATTTTTTTGTGGTCTGTTGGGAAGTAGTTAATGTTATCCTTATGTTATTTGTTTGTTTTAATGTTTAACTTGTAAGAGCATCACCCAAAATTTCTATGAAGTTAGCGGCTTTATATCAGTAAAGCAGAGTAATCACTAGGAATGCAAATGTAGTTCAATATTAATAATAAGTAGTATGTAAACGAATGCTCCATTTTTAATCACATTTCACTTGCGACACATTTCCTGAGTATACTGGACAGGTCACACAGTGGTATGCAGTACTATGCTTGATGCCAAATAAACAGTGGTCAAGGTATAACACAACATGAACATCTGTTTATTAAAAAAAAAAAAAATTTATATGCAGTCCTGGGTTAAGGGTGCTGTAGTTTTTTGGAATGGGCAAAAACTAAAACCTATCCAAATGAGTCTGGCTGCAGACCTCCAGTTGGCAGACCCTGCTGTGATTGGCTCCAGTCACATGACCCTGTGAATTTCCATCCATCCATCCATTCATTATCCAACCCGCTATATCCAAACTACAGGGTCACGGGGGTCTGCTGGAGCCAATCCCAGCCAACACAGGGCGCAAGGCAGGAAACAAACCCCAGACAGGGTGCCAGCCCACCGCAGACCCTGTGAATTTGTATTTGCTAATTTACCTAAACTACATTTCTTCATGGTCAAGCCATGTGAATGGTAGAATAATATAATATCGTAACAAGCTAGGGATGTGGGAGTCATGGGAGTGGATTACCCACCTCATGTCAGAGTGCTAGTGTGTCTCTAAAAAAGACACCTCTGCCATACCACCAGGTGCTTCATGCATAACGCCATGCATAGAATTCACAGTAAAACATGGCATACAGACAAAAGCGTAAATGTGCGTACACACAAAAAAATCTAGATGTATAAATCTGTGCGTTCATCAACTTCCACGTTATTCTGCTACAGAAATCCCAGTCAGGATACAAAGGAACGCACTTGCATGCGCCTCCTGCCACTCCCCAACTCCTCCCAGAATTAAACCTCTTTGAATATGCAAATCAATATAAATAGCTTGCGGTGGGCTGGCGCGCTGCCGGGGTTTGTTTCCTGCCTTGCACCCTGTGTTGGCTGGGATTGGCTCCAGCAGACCCTCATGATCCTGTAGTTTGGATATAGCGGGTTGGATAATGGATGGATGGAATATAAATAATCCCTTAGCTCAGCGTTTTGTGAAACGGCAATGGCAAAAGCACGGGGGAAAATAGAAGAATTTCAGCGAATACCAAATGGAGGTAAGGAAAAACATACTATTTGTTTGTTTAAACAATGGTATAAACAACAAAAGGAAGTTGATCGAGTGACATAGTGTGTCTGAGAAACCTGAAAGCTCAAGTTCAAAAGTTGCACAGTGCCCAAAATAAAAAAGAAGTTGTCAGATATCAAAGTCGCTGTGAAAAGGTGAGTCATAGCCCACCGTCTGAGTGTCATATGAAATCTTATTAGGGTACAGATAAAAGAAAAAAAATAGGGACACAGTGGGAAAAAAGCTCGAAATGTCAACTTTAATCTCAAAATTTCCACTTTAATCACATAGTTTATTTTGTCATTAAAGTAGAACATCATAAACTTCATCTTAAAATCATTTAATTTAATAGTTTCTTAAACACCATCATAACTAAAGTAGCACATTAAATACTTTGTTTTGTATATATTCTTCTATGTACTCTATGTGTGTAAATTACTATGTGCTTCTTAAACAGGCTTTCTATTCCTCTGACAGGACACAGAATCCATTACATTCATGATATTACAGCTCTCTGAATACTGAGATGTATACTTGATATTATTTTCATGATGCTAGGAATTGAAGCATGTATTAAACATGGGAACGCACTGTGGTGGTGGCGCAGTGATGGTGGCGCAGTGATAGTGATGAGTTGCTTCCCCGTTCAGAGATTGTTTTTCTTGCCTCCTGCAAGATGCTTGCTGCACTTTGATGAAATAATTTATTGCAGCAGCAGTGTCTCTTTCAAACGTACTAACCCCCAATTGCAGTCCTTCCTTTTCTTTCTCCAAGTACCCAATCACCACACAATCAGCTCAGTAATAGATGTTAAGCCATCTGTAAGCGTAGAACTCCAATTCTTCAAAACTTTTAAGGAACATTGAGATATCTTTGTAATACATGCTTAATTATTCTATCCATCTATCCTTCCAGTGTCAGGCCAGCCCCAGCAAGAATACAGCGCGAGGCAGGAACAATCCCTAAACTGGGCTCCAGCTCCTTGCTAGCGCTGCGACACCGTGTCCTCACATGTTCAATTATTAACAATATATATTATTTAAATAATGTTAACATTTTATCTGTAATGTGTAATAAACATATTTGGCTACATTTCATATTAAAATGATATCGTCATCATATGTAAATACGCGCTAAAGTGGCTCAGGTTGTGCAATATTACAACCGTATCGCAAGTTTACAGTGAGGTAGTTGTGCTTATAAGTACAAAGAGTTCTACTGTACAAGGAACATTTGATGGACTGATTGACTGCATTTATAGTTCTTGGGATAAAACTGTTTCTGAACGGCGAGGAAAGTCTCTGAAACGTTTGCCGTATGAGTGCAGTTCAAATAGGCAGCATTGCTGAGACAGCGTGTGCTTGATGCTGTATACTGATAATTCTCTTTCTGATCAGAGCTGTGATTCCTCACACAGATGCAGTAATATAAATTCTCCGAGTGGTGCAGTGTAAGAGTAATATGGAAAAATATGATCCGCTGTGGCAACCCCTAATGGGAGCAACTGAAAGAAGAAGAAGAAGAAGAAGAAGAAGAAGGTGCAGTGAGAGTAACAACACTAAAGCAGCTATAGTATTTGGAATAGTTTGGCCATTCCGTGGACCATTATATTGTTACAGGTTAATTACAATCAGATACCTTAAACTAATAAACAATATGCAGTTAATTTCAGTGTATATGATAAAGCTGCGTGAGGGATGTGGATCTAAAAAAGAAAGGGAAACCACACTGGAACAAAAGCACTGCTTTGACACTGGGTGCCGCTAGTTTGCAAAACCGAGCAGAGAACTTGCGTACGCAAGGGTTTGAGCTAGCGTGAAAATGTGTGCGGCTTTACGGCAAGTTTAGGTTTTATACATCACGATTGGAGTGTGGAAATGGGCGTACGCAACATTTTTTTGCATATGCACCGTTTATACATGAGGCCCCAGGTCTTCTGCAACAGCACTTGTTCCCAGCATCTTCGTTTTTTTGGCCCCCACACACATGCGGCTCACCAGCTCCACCTCAATCTGCTTAACTGCAGTCAGAGGCAACCCGCATGCTGCCCTATCCCCCAGTTCTGTGAGCCAACAGCCATGCACACAGTTTACAGTTATTTTTGACAGCTTAGCTATTGGCTCTTGTGAGTGAAACTCCTTAGATTTTTATGTTTGCACCTGTTATTTTTATTGCCCAACAGTGCGTACAACTGGATATTGGAGAATGACAAAGTTTAAGCATCTTCTTATACAGTATTTTGCAGTTTACCTGCCGGACTGTTTTCCCTCAGGGAGACGGTCAGCACAGCTGGACTGAATATTGGCCTGTTGTCATTCTCATCTAGAACCACTATAGTCAGCGGGACGCTACTGTTCAGAAGCCCTACATCTTCTGCAACCAGAATCATCTCAAGTCGTGGGTTAGACAGTGCCTCACGGTCCAGGATTGCTCTTGAACGTACTGAAACCACACCTACGTGGAGGAAAAAAAATGCAGTTTACTGTAAGGGATTTGCCAGATTGATTTATAACTACTGTATTTAGAGTAGCTATTTCTCGGCTATTTATTGAGGCCTACCCGTCTGGTTATCCACTGTAAAGAGATCCACTCTAGACCCCAAAAGCCTGTAGGTGACCACTGCATTGGGACCCACATCATTGTCTACAGCCAGGATTGGCCCATTCAGGACTGCCACTGATGTACCTGATCAGACAAAGAATATAAATAATGATAAACTACAAAAAATCAGAATGTAGAAAAACCCACTGCGAAAGCTCACTACAAACTCAACAGGAAACAGACGAATCTGTTGATCTATTAGTATGACAAAAAAGGAATGACTAATTATACTATAGTTAAAAAAACCACAAAAATGTTCCTTTTCTCTGTGTACCACCCACCTGAGAGGGAATTCTCTGGAATTTCTGCCTGATAGCTAGATTGAGTGAAGATGGGACGGTTGTCATTTTCGTCTAAAATGCTGATTACCAAAACATCTGAATCCTGAGTAAAGAGGAGAAGAAGCAGAGATTACAAAGGAAAACAATCTTAAGACCTTCTTATTCATCATCTGGCCTAAGATGAAAGAAAGTGGACGCTCATTAGAGACAAAGAGCAGCACTAGACAGTAACAGGTTAATGAAAGCGTTCATCTTATGTTTCCACAGTGACTCAAGCAGGGCTGTGATGCATTGCTCAATACTATCAATTAGAGTCGTCTCAGTTGCCTTAATTAGATTGTCTCCTTGTATTTGAGAAACCAGAAGTTTTAACCATTTGGTGTCCAGACAAGGTTTTCTGTCTTGTCTTAGAAGTGGAAGAAACCTTTCTGAAGGTCAAATTTAGGCTGCAGTTTATATCCCCAGTCCTGTGTGGAACTTATAGGTTCTCCTATTGCTTACATGTGTTTTCCTTGAGGTACTCTGTCTTACCTTTCTGAACCAGGTTATTGAATACAGAAAACATTTACTGGTTAAATATATGTAGGTATGTATTGTATATTTCGTGTGTGTGCATAATGAGTGGTCCATGGCACAGGGTGGCTTTTTAAATAAATTGTGTCTCTGTAAATGCACAGGACTTCAATTGGGTGTGCGTGAGTGCATTTCAATCCACGGTTAATTGAGGTGCAGACTCATCTCGTCATACACACGTGCATAGGAGGGCAGATCAGTCAGGTACCTCAGTTGGAATGCAGAGAAAATGGCTCCTTGCACCTGCACCCAATTAGGTAGCAGGGTTAAAATGACCCTGCATGGGACAGAAGGGAGAACAAAATGAAAATGAAAGGGAGAGTGGAGGTTAATGGATGGAGAGAGAAGGGCAGAAGTGACAGAGCTGGTGCAAGACGAATGGATGCAGGTGGACTGGAACGTGAGCCCTGGGAAAGGAGTGTATGGCTGGCGCTTGAGTGAGCTGAGGTTTGTTCCTGTTGAGCATGGGAGTTGGAGCAATGCATTACTCCAGAGGACGTACCCACAAGGCCGGTGAGGGCAGTAGGAGTCAAGTGAGTGGATGCTTGACGGCACCCTGTGGATTGCCATGGGATGGGTAAAGGGGACGCGAGAAAATCGGATGGCTGTCTGCACCTGTTGGTTGACATCTCTCCATGCTGCGAGGTCTGGATAGGATAGGCTGGAGAGGTGTCAGTTTTAAAGGGAAGAAATATACTGTGCTTCAACATCATTTGTAAGCATATTTATTGGTTTTTAACCTCCACAGTCACTTGTATTTACTGTGGTCCAGTGTATTTTTGAACACTGTTTGTTTGCTATTTAATCTTAATAAAAGTACAATTTACTTTGCACCTCACCCCTTGGTTCATTACAGGTGGTGGTGGGCTCAAGAGGCTCCAAGAAGAACCCGGTAACATGCAGCCAACCCGCACCATCACAGTGTGTGTAGATAAATAGATAGTTACAGTGCATCCAGAAAGTATTCACAGCGCATCACTTTTTCCACATTTTGTTATGTTACAGCCTTATTCCAAAATGGATTAAATTCATTTTTTTCCTCAGAATTCTACACACAACACCCCATAATGACAACGTGAAAAAAGTTTACTTGAGGTTTTTGCAAATTTATTAAAAATAAAAAAACTAAGAAATCACATGTACATAAGTATTCACAGCCTTTGCTCAATACTTTGTCGATGCACCTTTGGCAGCAATTACAGCCTCAAGTCTTTTTGAATATGATGCCACAAGCTTGGCACACCAATCCTTGGCCAGTTTCGCCCATTCCTCTTTGCAGCAACTCTCAAGCTCCATCAGGTTGGATGGGAAGCGTCGGTGCACAGCCTTTTTAAGATCTCTCCAGAGATGTTCAATCGGATTCAAGTCTGGGCTCTGGCTGGGCCACTCAAGGACATTCACAGAGTTGTCCTGAAGCCACTCCTTTGATATCTTGGCTGTGTGCTTAGGGTCGTTGTCCTGCTGAAAGATGATCCGTCACCCCAGTCTGAGGTCAAGAGCGCTCTGGAGCAGGTTTTCATCCAGGATGCCTCTGTACATTGCTGCAGTCATCTTTCCCTTTATCCTGACTAGTCTCCCAGTTACTGCCGCTGAAAAACATCCCCACAGCATGATGCTGCCACCACCATGCTTAACTGTAGGGATTGTATTGGCCTGGTGATGAGCGGTGCTTGGTTTCCTCCAAATGTAACGCCTGGCATTCACACCAAAGAGTTCAATCTTTGTCTCATCAGACCAGAGAATTTTGTTTCTCATGGTCTGAGAGTCCTTCAGGTGCCTTTTGGCAAACTCCAGGTGGGCCTCCATGTGCCTTTTACTAAGGAGTGGCTTCCGTCTAGCCACTCTACCATGCAGGCCTGATTGGTGGATTGCTGCAGAGATGGTTGTCCATCTGGAAGGTTCTCCTCTCTCCACAGAAGACCTCTGGAGCTCTGACAGTGTGACCATCGGGTTCTTGGTCACCTCCCTGACTAAGGCCCTTCTCCCCCAATCGCTCAGTTTAGATGGCTGGCCAGCTCTAGGAAGAGTCCTGGTGGTTTCGAACTTCTTCCACTTTACGATGATGGAGGCTACTGTGCTCATTGGGACCTTCAAAGCAGCAGAACTTTTTCTGTAACCTTCCCCAGATTTTTGCCTTGAGACAATCCTGTCTCGGAGGTCTACAGACAATTCCTTTGACTTCATGCTTGGTTTGTGCTCTGACATGAACTGTCAACTGTGGGACCTTATATAGACAGGTGTGTGCCTTTCCAAATCATGTCCAATCAACTGAATTTACCACAGGCGGACTCCAATTAAGCTGCAGAAACATCTCAAGGATCATTAGGGGAAACGGGATGCACCTGAGCTCAATTTTGAGCTTCATGGCAAAGGCTGTGAATACTTGCGTACATGTGCTTTCTCAATTTTTATTTTTTAATAAATTTGCAAAAATCTCAAACTTTTTTCACGTTGTCATTATGGAGTGTTGTGTGTAGAATTGTGAGGAAAAAATGAATTTAATCCATTTTGGAATAAGGCTGTAACATAACAAAATGTGGAAAAAGTGATGCGCTGTGAATACTTTCTGGATGCATTGTACTATCAAAGTTATGCAAATATTTTATTTAATGTAGCCACATAGCTAATGCACAACTTAGAACAACCATAATGCTCTTGAAGTCTCACCCCAAAGGATACTCAACACCATAGGGAATATAGGAAAAAAATAAGGAAGCAACTGGCCATCCTGGGTAAACTCAGAAAATTGCATTTTCACAGGTGATGACAATGATGATATTAACATGGAGCGTAATAATGTAAAACAGTGAACAGCTTACCCAGAGTCCCACAGCTTGCCTTCTCTCACACAGTCTCATGCAGATTATCAAAATCATGTTCAAATTTTAATATGACTAAACTCCAGACTTCACATTTGCTACTCTGCTATAGAACTGACTCATAATATCTCAGTTGTAGTAGCTGTGTCATGGATATATGCCTACTGTGTGACATAATGTGAAGCAGTATGAAACTGCATTATTAGAGTGTTTAAATGTATTAAAATGAGGTTCCTTGGGTTCTGTTAGGGAAATCAAATGTGATTTTCTCTTTCACTGAGCCCAACACTTTGAAAGAGAAGAGTACAGGGCATTGAGGGAACAGGGGGGCATCCATCTAGCCAGATAAGGTGAATCAACACTCTGTAGTCTGGAATGGCCAAGGAAAGATCAGAAATTAATCTTAAATGAAAATGAGATATACTTAATCCATTCACATACGAAGGCAGATAGTTGTAAATTATGCATTATTGTGCATTCCAGGCTATTTTATTGTGCTTATTGCATACCCTTTATAATAATAATAATAATAATAATAATAATAATAATACATTTTATTATTATGTAAAGTTCACACATGAAAATTTGAAATATGTACAAATTACATAATCCCTACCTAAATGAGGCCCAGCTACTATACTACAACAAACTGATAAGTTAGGATTCATTCATTTTGCTGTACCATAATTAATCAGAAGCCAGGAGGCTGTAGAGCAGGGGTGGCCAGTTAATGTCTGGCAAGGCCACAATGGCTGTAGGCTATTGTTTTGAACAAATGTGTTCAGATTTAAAGTCAATCTTGTTGCTAGCTGAACTCAATTAGATGGCTTACTTGGGCTCTCTTTTTCATATCTTAGAAGATAATAATATGGCTTTTACTTCTCTTCTCTTTCTTCTTAGCCATGGCTATGTTCTCTTAATTGTCTACTATGTTTGCTTAATTAATTTGCTTGTCAAGATTTTTAGGTTTTCTTATTGTTTCTGTCTATGAAATAAAAAGCAATTAACCATGAATCACAAATTACCCATAAGGCAGTGGTACCATATTAATCTGTATACATATTTCCCATTACAGAGTCAAAATATTGTAGCAGCTGGCCAACTGATCATTTACAGACTGGGTCGGTTCAGCTACCAACGGGTGACAGTAGCCTTTTAAAAGAACAAACCCCTCTTTTACAGCATAATGGATTTCATTAGAAGCACTGCAACTACCAAGGCTGTCCAACAGAAGAAGGAATCTGTACGAGCTTCCATGAGGAGGTGTCCAGATGTTGGAGGAATGTCAGTGTGCTAAAGTGAAGATCGAGGAGAGTCTGCATGCTTGCGGTACCAGTAATCATGAAAGGCCAAGTGGATACTGTGTACTAAAGAAAGGATCAGGAGTTTGGAGCAACAAAGGAGAAAACAGCACACTTTGGAGGAGGTAATGTGAGGAGTTGGCTACATAACTGCAGTTGTGGGGAAAGAGCTTGAGAATTTGTTGGGACAAGGCAAGGTGAACTGCAGCTCTCCTTATTGTCTTGCATTTGTTATTGTGGAGATGTTTTCCTTGGCACCTAACATTAAGAATATTTATGAGATCAGCTTTGTTTAGTATAACAATATTTAGAACTGTTCATTTAAGGGCTGAACTGCTTATTCTGTATGGTGTCCCTGGCACTCTTGTCTAGGTATTAATGCAATCCCAGACCAATAAGACCCAAGTATTGATATGTATGCTTCAGCTGAAGGGGCCTGAGTTAGAGGAATATGTTATAAAAAATTTGTGGAAGCTTTTAATGTATGAGGGATCTGCTTTTCTGTAGCAGGTTATCTGGTATGAGGTATAAAAATGACAGTGGTTGTCATAGGCCTAACCTCATATACCTGACCACCACATCAGGTAGAATAGGATCCGTCTCGAGACTGTTTACTGAGCCAAGAGCAAGGGAGTTATCGGGAGGAAGAAAGCAGGCATGTCCTAGTGGCATTTAAATTTTTTCTTTGTTTAGGTTTTGTACAATGTTGATCCTTATCTATGTGTGTTCCTTCCTTTATGAGCATTTCCGAGCAAGCAAATGCAGAAAGATAACCAAGAAATTAGAAATTTACTGAGTACCTTTCTTTTAGGAAACAAGGGTTCTGCTTTGGAAAAAGGCAAATCATGGAAGTCATGTAAATGCTAATTGTTTATTTTAGTCTATAGTAAACTTTTAAATTGATGATTTCTTGATTTTAATATTTATCACTGGAACAGATATGGGCATTACCTTGGCTGGAAGATAATAAACTTTTGCTTCAGAACAAATCAGTAGTGGTAAAACACAAGGTGTTCTTATCTCTTCAAACAACACAGTTAAGTATTGTTGCAACAGATACCCACAATGCACATGAAGAACAAAAAGGTTATTTTTATTAATTGTCCATTTTAACATGTGCATGCTTGCCTACCCTTCGTGCAATACGTGGATTTTCTGGATTGTCCTTCACAGTTATGGTTAATCGATACTGGGGCACCCTTTCCCGGTCCAGTGGTCTGTTCACCAGCACAACTCCAGTCTGCAAAAAAGATCAAATGCAAAATGTTACATCAAATAATGAGTAAGGCTGACGAACAAGCTACAGAAAATGTACTATTGATTGTCTCTGTAATTTAATGAAAAGATTCCTTAGCATAGGATGTGTGGAAATGAGTAGAGCAAGAGACGTATGTTGAACAGCATGCTAGCACTTCTGTTGTGATTGTATACGACTCTGGATGGACTCTTGGCAACCACCAATAGGGAATATGTTAACACTGGTGTTAGGGGTGGAAGTCACAGCATCCTTCTAGATAGATAGATAAAACCATAACTGAAGTGTCAATCACAGATGCATGGTGAGCTTCTTACAAGGACCATTTTAAGGGTGCACTAGAGTTTGGGGATTGAACAGTCAGTCATACTGTTTCCATTTCGCTTCTCTCTAAAATGGAAGAATGCCACTTAGAAAAGGACTGGCAAAATTTTCCTCTGCCTCTGGCTAAATTCCTTAAAGGCAAGAATGATAAAAGTCCACATCATCAGCAGTAAGTTCCAACTTGACCAGAAGTCAAGTCCTGGTACTTGAGATAATCCAAAGTGGTGAGGACCATAACGTATTGTTCCCACCCGTCTACCGTGTTTTTTTTTTTTAAATACGAACTGGTAACAAGGTTTACCAGTTGGAGCCCCAACTCTTGTTTCATGTATTTGTCTTTCTTTTACAGCAGGTAGGCACTGTGTGTGAGCAATCTGTTCATAATTAATCGAATTAAATGCTCACTACCTTAATCACGTTTGGAAGGGCCTATCCTGACATGGCAGTTAGTGCCACTGCTACTTTGACCAATGTGCTACTTCTTGCCATGGAATAAAACATCAAGCAGGCTGGGTTCAATATGTCCTCTGAAGGTTATTATTGTTTCAGAAATTAGTTGGTGCCATGTTTGACATCAGAAAGACATTTAGCTTTACACTTAAACATGAACAATCCAAACTCTGAGCTGGTCTGTCAATGCAAAAAAATACCTTGAAGTTCCAGTTTTCCCCTTGTTCCAGACTTCTGGTAAGTCAAAGTAACATTAAAAGATATCTCAAAATAAGTACCCATATATTCAAAGATGTCTACAATACATTCTGAGATACCTCGGATACATATTAAGACAAGTCAAATAAATTATTAGATAAATTATTAGATGTATTGAAAAACTTCATGTGTATGTCAGAAATTCTCAAATACATTTTGTGGTATCTCTGACAGGCAGGCTATTATGTCTGCCATTAAGTATTAACTATCTCAGAATCACTTATTATATAATGTTTGTTTGTTTCCTTTTTTAATGGAATGTTGTGTCCAGATTAACAGATCTTAAAGTGTATTTAAGAATCATAAAATAACAAGGAAGTCATTTTCAGATACCCTGAAATTCATCTGAGATACCTTTAATTGTATTTGAGACATTTCAAAATACAACAACAACATTTACTTATATAGCACATTTTCATACAAAACATGTAGCTCAAAGTGCTTTACATAATGAAGAATAGAAGAATAAAAGACATAGAAAATAAAATAAGTCAACATTAATTAACATAGAATAAGAGAGAAAAAACAAAAAGAAAAAAACTCCAGACGGCTGAAGAAAGAAAAAATAAAATCTGCAGGGATTCCAGACCATGAGACTGCCCAGTCCCCTCTGGGCATTCTACCTAACATAAATGAAACAGTCCTCTTTGGATTTAGGGTTCTCACGGAAGGACTTGATGATGATGGTCACGTAGACTTCTGGCTCTTAGTCCATCAATTTTGGAGCATCATGATGCTTTAAGTAGGTGGTGGTGGTGCAAAATAATATTCAGATATCTTGAAATAGCTTTTGTCTTTTTAAAGATAACATAAATTATATTTAAGACATTTGTGATATCCCTAAATCAGACACAGTTCCTGGAATTGGGAATATAGACAATTGTTTAGGGTAGCAAATGCCCCATCCCTGGCACAGTAGACCTCTGTCTTAAAAACAGCACTCAAGCATGCAGCCACAGCTGGGCATCTTTTCACTGTTCTGCACCTCTCCTCCAACTACAACTGTTGTCTGCTAACCAGAATGGAGTCTAAGACAACAACAACAACATTTATTTATATAGCACAGAAGAAGGGTAAAAGGGTGGCTGTCAAGAAGTACCTATGCTGAGTACCTTCATCAAACCCTCTTACCGTACAGGTCAGTGAAATAACATCTAACAAAATGCTATTCATGCATCTCTGGGTTCTTTAAATGCACACAAGCATATGATTTAGAACCCAAGTAAATGATTGTGATTCACAAATAAATACTTAAATCAATAAATAAAATAGAATAAATAATGAAAACTACATTTGTGGTACATTGAATTAGTTTAGCTGGGCATGACCTGTGACTGACAGGATTTCAGCAATACCTCAGTAACAAAGTCTGGGTGATGTTTCCATTATAATAGCTGGAAAAAGATTATCGAACAGCAAGCAATCATCATAATTGATTATGAAAGAGTCAAACCCATTGGACACTATTTTTAAGAAAAAAAAAGAGGGATTCTAATTATCATTAAACCCAATTTTTAATTAGTTCACTGATGATATTCCTCTCCCTATAAACAATATGACAGGGGATCGTCCTCTCACCTTAGCTGTCGCTTTTGTTTTATGAACACCCCAGGTACATTTATGCATAGGTTTTCAGACTGTCCTCCCTTTTCTTACATCCAGTCTCTCTAGTAACATTCCCTTGCTTCCCCACATTTTCGTACTGCTAGATTTTTCCTCACTTCATTTGTTTGTTGCTTTAAGGACATTTACAGCAAAAGTTGTCTTCTTGCTGGAAATCCCATGATTCCTTTTCAATTTCCGACTGGAAATCTTTTTTACTTGGATTCTTTTGGAATTGCCAAGGCAGTGTCTTGTCAACGCTCCTGTTTGTGGTTTTCATGGACAGCATATAAAAGCGTAACTGAGAGCGTGAGGGTGTCTAGTCAGGGAGGCTAGGGGTAGCACTGTTGCTTTAGGAAGATGATGTTGTTCTCTTTGTCTCATCTAACTGTGACCTTTGGCCCACAGTCAAACTGTTACGTGCCAAGTGTGAAGGGGCAGAGACAAGGCTCAGTATCTCCAAATCTGAGGTCATAGTTCTCCCTTGGAAAAGAGTAAATTGCTCTCCAGGTTATGTGGGGAACTGCCCTTAGTGGAGGAGTTCAAGTAGTTCAAGCATCTTGGGATCTTATTCACTAGTAATGGAAGAAAGGAACGCAAGATAAAGACAAAACTGTGTATGAGGCAGACTCAGAGCTGGGGACACCTGGAAATTCTCCAGAAAGAGCTAGAATCAGTAGCTCTTCTGAAGTACAGGTTGACCTACTTGGCTGCTGCCCCAACTCCAAGAGAAGCAGTTTCAGATAATGAGATGAGATGACATGCATTTCCCAAAGTGTTAAAATAACCTCCCCTCCATTGCAAAATTTCCCAAATGCATTTCAAGTTATCTTAAAGTGACAGGAAGTCCTATTAAAAGTATAGGAAGGTTAACAGGAAGTCATTTATAGATGTCTTGAATTGCATTGAAGTTATTTTAAGAAACCTTGAAATATATTTGAAACATTTTACAATGTATTTCAGATATATCAAACAAACCTGTATGTCATTTTAAGATATTTGGAAATGTAGTGTATTTTTGTTATCTAACATTTCATCTGAAATTTCTTTAAAGAGATGCATTATTAGATACAGTATGTATAACTCACTTTAATACACCTTAAAGTGCATTTTGAGGTGTTATTCCACTTTGCCATAAAGATTACCTCTCTCTTCCTCTCTGCTGAACAATATAATGATGATAGGATTATAACTAGATACTGTTTAGAGCTGAGTAAAATTTTGGCCCTAAAAATAAGGCTGGCACACCATCACATTAAGCTGTTGATTTTTAACTAGCGCTAGAACATACTTGCCAGTGCAGAGGTGGTGATCTCCAAGTGGTTGTCATATGACGCATAATTGAAATGAAGACATCTGTCTTCTATAGGATTATGATCCATGTCTTTGGAAAGCATCCCATTTGCTCAGTAGAGGTTCTAATGTTAATACAGTATGTATGAACACTCTACTTTAGTCTGCCATTGTTTAGCATTATGTAAAGTATCTTGGACTGGTACACCTTTGCTAATTGAGGAGTTTGTAAAAGAAATAGTACTGTGGTTTATGAGGCAAATGTTATCATATAACATTCATTAATATCCAATAAGGAAGGTATTCAAATGCTGCTTTTCCAGTGGCACTAAAGACCAGGTAGAACCAGAATTAGCTGAGCCTGATTCCAGTTGTATCTCAATTACATTTTTTCCATAAAGTAGGCAGGTGGAATCAACTGTTAGTTCCTGTCTACATTAAAGAATTTGCTCTGACCTGGGAACACTTCAGGTTGACTAGGATGATATTGTAGCCACCAACTGGTGTCAGCATGTGTCATTATGCTGATGACAAGACTGCACTCAATCACTGGTGCTCTGTGTCCTCTTTTACACACTTTAGTTGGATTAATTTTTTATGCAAGTAACAAAAGTGTAGTGATGAGTGAAATGATACATATAAAACTGAATGTCTCTATTCACAAAAAAATCAAATTGCACTTCATTTCCAGTGAAATTAGTGCCATGGACCCAATAAGAATAGTGTTTAATTCTGTCTGGGAAACATTTACATGCAATAATTCAGAATGATTCTTTCTATCATTTAGTTTTTAAATAAAGATCTAATTTCCTGTTATGCATAATCAGCTATGTGTTGTGATTGTTCTACTGGTACAATCTTGGTGATTACAATCCTAAAGATGCATAAGAGACAGAAAAGAAACTCAAAGTTCCATTGCACATGGAGTATGTATACCCTGAAGCTCATCTACAAGAATCAAGAAGACAGGAAGTGTGGTTACTAAGTAACAGTTGGCTGGGAAGCGGGGCAAGTGACCTATCACGTAGTTAGTTTTTCTGTGACTAAAATGCAGTAACGTGCAAGATGGTACATTGATTTGCGTTTTTGTGTGGAAAAAATGTAGCACGTTACATCTTTTAAAAACACATCGTGGTGAACAAGAGGCATAAATAAAATAAATTTTACTGGTGTGCAGGTGAAACCCACTTTACACAGCTGTCAAAAAGAACACAGGAAAATTATGGTGGTGTGAGCAATATTTCTTATTTTCTACTCTACAGAACATTAAAACTATGAAAAAAAAACTCTTTTTAGAGTGTTTCACTTGTTTACTACATTAAGTGAGCATGCAGTTTTTTTTCATAAAGTTCTCTGAATAGACCTTCAAACAAAGCCTATAATTAGAGTTAACATTATTTATCAAAACAAAAGAACAATCAACATTAAATGAGAATGAAGAGAGTTTGTTTCAGGCAAGTCTCTTCAACAGGATTTCTCCAAAAAATCATCAGTTGACCGTCTTAAAAAAATGAACATTGTCAGGCACGTGCACCTAGGGTACGTCTTGAGGGTCCTAATGAGGTAGGGACTGAGGCAGTTAAGAGTGGTGGGAGAGCAGCATTAACAGTCTTTCTCTTTGAACCTTTGGAATAGAGGAAGAAAAAAATCAGGAGTGGTCTCCCCTAGACTTTCTCGTATACTCAGATATGGGGATGGATATTTGAGGAGTAAACTGCAAGACAATGAATATGTTTTTATATTATGCACATTGAAGAACCATCAACAACAAATCAAATCAAATGAATAATATATTGAACAATTATTATAAAAGAAAGGTTGAATAAATCGAACTTTGTAGCTGCATGAATAAAAAAGTACCACTTCTGGTTAGCGGAAATAGCATAAACGTTGATAGAAATCTACATTTTGTACCTAATATTCGTATGTATAATTTGGTTGACCTAAATGAAAACGTACTCAAGTTATCATGTTTACATATACAAACACAAACAGACAGACACATAGACATAATTCCAAAAATGGTATTTTCGGACTCTGGGAGGTCTAAAACGTCGAGATTCATCAAAATCTCGAAATTAAATTTTTGGATGATTACAATACTTTCCCTAAGAGAAAGTAAATTGGACTCAGGGAGGTCATCAAAATCTTGAGGTCGAATTTTTGTACGATTACAATACGTTCCCTATATGAGAAAGTATAAATGGAGGAAACATGACATTTTTTCACTGCGACACCAGAAGCCTGCCACTTCTGCTTCTTCCATTTTTTAAAAGAGATGCAGACTGGAAGTCGGCGTTCATTATTGAACCATTATCCAAGAAAGATGGAGTTGCATCTATTAAAAGCACTACACCCAGGCTGAGGAAGTCAATATTTAGACCACATAGACTTTTTAAGTCTATTTTTTACTTAAGTGAGCTCACTTTTAATTAGCACTCCACCATGGACCCAAGAACTTCATCTGTGTCTCCCCATTTTATTTTGCAACATGTCCAATTAAACTTTGACTTTAACAAAATCAGAAACACAAACCGGATTTCTTTTTTTCTTTAAAGCACAGTAAATGTAGCTAGAGAAATCAATGGCCAATGATGAACAGATCATGGCTATGCAAATCTCAGACAGCAGTGGTTATCTTAAACAAACTAACAAGTTATCTCTAAGAGATTTCTAAGCAGCAGGTTAGCAGTTGTGATCTGAACTGTAATATTGGTTCTGTTCTTTTCAATATAACACCAAGTATAATGCCTAAGTTGACATATTGACTGGGTTAGCTCTGTCGTTTTTGATGTTATTATACTCATTAAAAAATTAGGAAAGGATACCAGCTTCCAAATTGTCATTCAGTATAGGTGACTAAAGGAAACATACTGTATTTCTAGCCTGTGCAGAAAACATGGCTTACCGTCTCATTGATGTAGAAGGCATTGTCTGTGTTTCCTCCAGTTACGTTATAGGTAAGCAAGGCATTCCTGCCACTGTCTGTGTCACTTGCC
Organism: Polypterus senegalus; assembly: GCF_016835505.1. Taxonomy (NCBI): domain Eukaryota; kingdom Metazoa; phylum Chordata; class Cladistia; order Polypteriformes; family Polypteridae; genus Polypterus; species Polypterus senegalus. The sequence goes on along the minus strand of NC_053154.1, from coordinate 215,804,123 downwards.
AGCACCCGACATATTTCTGTGGAAACAAAGGCTCCCTCGCTTACACTCTTCTCCAAAGGCAAATTCTGTATGACTGGATCATTGTCATTGATATCCAAAACACGAACTCCAATGAGTACCTGGGAAATAAGAAAAAAAGTAATGAAAGAGAGGCAAATAAGGACTTAGTTAAATATGGAATTAGATGTCATGCTGGCAACCATAACCAATACAGACCTAATTTCTATCCCATTCACATATGGATCAGATAAGAACGATGAACTCATTCAGCCAAGCACAGCTTGGTCAATATCTGTTCCTACAAATTTGCAGAATATCGTTGAGATTCAAAGGTGCTCAAAAAACGTATGTACCTGATGTTTTCAATGTGAAAGAATACTTTCTAGTAATAGTACATAATGTATTCTAAAACAGCTTCCATCTGTACTCTCAAATTCTTTTTAAAGAACTAATTTCAAAGTAACAGCTGGCATCCACACTACAGACTCCTTTCATAATTTTAAATATATCATGTCACTTCTTAAACTCTGCTGGCTTCAATGTAAACATTTTAACTTATACCCTCAAGTCATGGAAGATATAAACATACACATGGATGGACATCTGTGTCTCTAGCACAGTTGAGGTATGAATGAAAGTTGAGAAAGATAGAGGGAGGAGGCCTGCCAGATAACTGGCTTGCTGGCAGTCCAGCTAAGAGTGAGTCAAGTTAAGAGTGAGATTTCTTTGGGCAACCTGCTGAAATTTTGGCTTAGTATGGAAGTGAAAACAGCATGACTCAATAAAAAGTTTATGAATGGGTAAAGTTTTAAAGCGGGAAGAACAAGTGTAACCGACAAAGGTTGGCCATCAACATCGAGCACACAAGCCAACACCCACATGGCAAATGCCTTCATCAGAGAAGACCAATGGATTATTTTGTTCAATGTTGCTGTACATACGGATGTCAATTATGGAGCTACACATGCCATTGTGCACGATGACTTGAGGTACCATAAAGTTTGTGCAAGATGGGTACCCAAACAGCTTACTGATTTGCACAAGTTAACATCCCTTGGTGATTTTCAGCAAGGTTCACTCCCTCTGCCCAAAGAAATCTGGGCATACTGTTTAACGATGGTGCAATCCTACAGTGAAGTGTCTATGTTTATTTGACCTCTGCTTCAACTAGACTAATGGTAGAATGCTGCACTGTGTGCGAACATATTGTATTGCGTTAGCTTTTATCCATTGCAGTTACCTCACATATGCACACACACACATATATAAATATATTTATACATACAATACATGCTAGAGTTGTTAAAGTATTGTACATTCTTGTTTTTTAAGTTTGAAAAGTGTGCCTCGGCTAAGGCAGTTGATTTCCTATTATTTTGTAAGATCACATCAAGCTCACATTGAGGCTGCTGATGGTTTGCAGACTGCAACATTAGCAACGGTATGTGGACTTCAAACTGTTGAGTACACCTTTACAAAATGCTCTTTTGAGGGTGACAAATGATCAGCCGTGTATAGCTGATGATGGGGACTGTGCCTATCTAACTTTGCTTGATATACAGTAAGTACTGCTTGTGATACGATTGACCATGACCATACTATTCAGCTATACCATTTGGAGCATTTGGTAGGCATTAAGGGCAGAGCTCTAACCTGATTCAAATCTTATTTTAATAACAGATCTTTATTTTTGTCTCCATAGACACTTTTTCCTCTTCTTCTGCTATTACTTCTTCTGGAGTTACCCAAGGTTCCACTTGGGCCCCAACAGTCTCTGTCCTATACATGCTTTCTCTAGGACCATTTATTCAACAACATAATGTTACATTTCATTGCTATTCTGATGACACACAGTTATATCTACCCTGAAGCCAACTGATAACGGTTCAGTATTCAATATGCTCCACTGCTTTAAGGATGTTAAATGCTGGATGACTCATAACTTCATTCAGTTAAATGAGAATAAGACAGACATACTGCTTTTTGGAAATCCTGTTGTCGTCAGTAGACTTGCCAATAACCTTGGTCCTCTCCCCCACCTCCATATTAAAATACATGCAAAAACCTTAGGGGTGATTTTTGATTCTTCCCTTTGTTTAAAAATATAGATGTGTTGGTCTAGGGTAATATCTATTATCTCAGAAACATAGCCAAAATCAAGCTGTTCTTATCTGCCAAAGACACAGAGACTGTTATCCATGCCTTTGTCTACATTAGGTTGGATTATTTTATTTCTCTGTATCCTGGATTCAGTCAGGCTTCCTATCTCACATTTTGCTGGTTCAAAATGCAGCTGTTGTTAACAGGTTCCCACAAGAGGGAACATATTACTCCTATTTTGGCCTCTCTTCATTGGCTGCCTGTCAGTTTCAGAATAATGTTTAAAGTTCTGTATATTTCAGATTTCCTCTTCTAATATTCTCCTTCCAGGGCATGGAGATCATCATCTCAGTTTCTCTTATCAGTGCCTCACTGTCGGTTCATGAGGAAAAGCGATTTTTTTGTTTTAGTGGTTCCTCCAAAACTCTGACATGAGTTACCTTTACTTGTCAAAACTGTTGCCACGGTCCTGAAATTTAAATCCCATTTACTGTAAATGTGTGACTTTTTCTTCACGCTTTAGAAGACAATGAATAATGTTTTTGCATGGAAGTCATTATGTTTTAAAGTTTGGGGTTTGGAGACCAGATTGTATTGTCTTTGTATAGTTTTGATACAAATAGAAAAACCATCCACTGGTAGTTTCACATCTTTTGCTTGATCAACAGTCCATGTGAGCTCTTAATTCTTGTCACTTGCTTTAAGACATACTTTTGAGACCTACCAAAACATTTTAATTCATCGTTTGCCTTTTCCTTTATCATATATGCCTTTGAAAATAATGATAAACTATTCATTAATTAAGAGAACTTCAAGCTGGCATGGAAACTAGATAGCATGCAGCTGCTACGGTCTGAAGTTCTCCGCTGCTTATACAGACTGATTCTGGTTTTTAGGGGGGACACCATCACCAGCAACAAAAATGTCCACAGTGAAAGTTCACCAAAGTTTATATTTTTAAAAGAAATTATATTTCTGTAGAATTAGAATTCTATAGAATTTTGATTTAAATAGCATAAAATTTTATTCATCCATTATATCCTAACTTCAGGGTCACGGGAGTCTGCTGGAGCCAGTCCCAGACAACACAGGGCACTAGGCAGGAATCAAACCCCAGGCAGGGCGCCAGCCCACCACAGGACATGTACACCCACACACTAAGCACAATATAGAATCGCCAATGCACCTAACCTTCATGTCTTTGGACTGTGGGAGTAAACCCACGCAGACACGGGGAGAACATGCAGAATCCACACAGGGAGGACCCGGGAAGCGAACCCAGGTCTCCTAACTGCGAGGCAGCAGCGCTACCACTGTGCCACCGTGCCACCATAAAGATATATTTTAGATTTAATTTAGGCCTATAAATAGTCTCTGTGCAATCATGCACACACGAAAAAATAGAAAGACAGGGGATTGCTTTAAAGGCAGTAAGGTTTTTTTTTTACTTTCAAAAATAACAGTGATGGCTTCATTTTTTTTACTTCTACCACGTAGGTGTGTGACATTAAAGGAAGTGGTAGAAGTCACCTTTCAAGTGCTGACTTGATTTTCCCCTTTACCTTCTCTTCGTCTTGTTCCGTGGTAGATGATTAGAAAGTACTGACTATATACCTCCATTTCCGTGATGGGTTATTACATGATGGAACTGAAGAGCACAGCATGAAATAACAAAAAGTCAAATAAAATCCCCATTTCCCCCGCTAAAGTAAAAACACTCATTACATATGCTAAAGAAACTGAAAACGGACAAGCGCAGAGCACTGAAAAGTAACCCAGAATCATATTTGAAGCTAGTCCTGACCATTTGGATGGTGTTTGACATGAATGTTATGAAGTGAATTCCCATTGCAGCTTCCATACCGTACTGCTAAGTGCTGGCTGCCCAAGGTCCTTGGCCATTACTGTAATATTATAAGTGGCAATGTTCTCTCGGTCCAGTTCTATATCCCGTCTCACACGCAGCTCTCCCTCCACTGGTGACACCACAAACTCATCTGCAAGAAAGAAACAAACTTACACTGTTAGGTATTATGACATCTTTTCTCTTTATACCTAAGATTCCATTTGAAACCTTCTCTTGGTTAACCATGACAAGATTAATGTGTGAGAAACGATAAAAGTGGTGCAAAGGGTCACATTGCACATTCTTATGACATAAACGTTTACTTGAAGAGTCACAATCACATAGGTTACACATATACACCAGTCAGCCACAACATTAAAACCACTCACAGGTGACGCGAGTAACATTGATATCTTGTTACAATGGCACCTGTCACTGGGTGTAGGGAGTATATTAGGAAGCAAGGGAGTAGCCAGTTCTTAAAGGTGATGTGTTGGAAGTAAAAATGGGCAGGTGTAAGGATCTCAGTAACTTTGACATGGGCCAAATTGTTATGGCTAGATGACTGGCTCAAAGCCTCTCCAAAATGACAGGTCATGTAGGGTGTTCCCAGTATGCAGTGGTCAGTACCTTCCAAATCGTGGTTCAGGAAAGGACAACTGGTGAACTGGTGACAGGGTCATAGGTGCCCAAAGCTCACTTATGCATGTGGGGAGTGAAGGCTAGCCTGTTTTGGTCCAATCCCACAGAATGACTACTGTAGTACAAAATGTTGAAAAACTTAGTGATGGCCATGAGAGGAAGGTGCCAGAATACACAGTGCATCACAGCTTGCTGCATATGGGGCTGCATAGCTGCAAACTAATCAGAGTTCTCATGCTGACCCCCGTCCACCACCAATGGGCATGTAAGAATCAGAACTGGACCATGGAGCAATGAAAGAAGATGGCTTGGTCTAATGATTCACGTTTTCTTTTAGATTATATGGATGGCCAGGTTCATGTGTATGAATTAATTGAGGACAAGTTGGCAGCAGGAGGCACTATGGGAAAGAGGCAAGCCAGAGAAAGCAGTGTAAAGCTCTGGACAATGTTCTGCTATGAAACCTTGGGTCCTGGCATTCATGTGAATGTTACTTTGACACCTACCTAAGGATTTTTGCAAACGATGTACACCCCTTCATGGCAATGGTATTCTCTGATGGCAGTAGCCTATTTTAGCAGGATAATGCACTCTGCCACACTGAAAAAATTGGTTTGAGGAACATAACAAAGAGTCCAAGGTGTTCACTTGGCCTCCAAATTCCCCAGATCTCATTCCATTCAAGTGTCTTTAGTATGTAATGGAAAAACAAGTGTGATCCATGGAGGCCTTACAGGACTTAAAGGAACTGCTGCTAACTTCTGATGCCACAGGACACCTTTAGAGGTCTTGTAAAGTCCATGCTTTGACAGGTCAGAGCTGTTTTGGTGGCATGAGGGGGACCTACACATTATTAGGCAGATGGTTTTAATGTTGTGGCTGATTGGTGTATAAATATAAAATAAAGACATCTGTCCAAGGTCACCAGCTTACAGCCAAGCACTGATTAAATAGGGAGCATCAGATTGACACAGGTCACTGATTTTGGGTCTTGTCTTTAGCCTTCAAACTCCACTGCAGTTTTCTAAACTCATGACTAGCACTTGTGTATAAATTGGATACTTGACTCTTAACAGTGTTGACTCCTGATTTAAGATAGGCTTTTTGTTGCTTTAAAAACCCTAATCTAGTTATTGCAAATAGGTTGTCCGCATTATAAGCCTCTGATTTCTTATAAACTCACACAGTAGCCTGCAATGACTTCCTTTCTTGTTGCAAGATGTGGCCTGAACAAACCACAAAAGCAGAAAGGAAGATAATGAACCAAACCAAACATTGTCAGTAACTGTAAATGAATCAGATGCTGTAAGCCTTTTAAATACAATAGAAGGTTGGTTTATGCTTAGCATAGTTACAGACACATTCACTAGCTTCAGAATTTCTTATGTGTTTCCTAACACAAACACGATGGAAGGATTTTTCTTAATATCAAGCATTGTGTGCAGAAAATTACAAATCTGGAAGATATGATTATCTATCTATCTATCTATCTATCTATCTATCTATCTATCTATCTATCTATCTATCTATCTATCTATCTATCTATCTATCTATCATTATAGTTCTCTTTACTTCCTCTTGAAAGAATCCCTGGCAAAACAAGGAAAAACATAAATGACTCTTGGTGCTTAGCCCAGAGAGGGTCACTGGAACACACTGTTGGGTACAGTAACTCCACCCAAAGAAGTTTAAAGTAAGACACTCTGCTGCACGCTAGACATTCCTCCTCAACTTAAACACAACAAGCAAGAATCTTCATCTTCTCTGGGTAAAAAAACAAAAACTGTCATTAACCACCATTTCTTTGATTTTTAAAATGTATTAAACTTGAATATATTCCATTTACATTGTATTACTTTTGATGCAATTTTTTAAAAAGTTGTATTAAAGTGATAACAATACTCAGTTTATATTAATAATATGGTCCATTATTTCTTATAAGAAAAACAGTTCAGCTATGTGTTGTTTTGCTACAGTATGACCCTGAATAGCAGGGGCACTTGTAGCTATCTGTCAATTGTATAATGCCTTTCATATCTAGCTATCTGACAAGAAGGTCAAAAAGGCAGAAATGGAAGTGGGTGTGGTCAAACTGGTCTGGGAAAGGTCCTTTAGATACCAAGAAGACTAAATGGTAGACAGGGACACAAATACGAGAGAGCTGCAAGCTTCTTGTGTAATTAAATTTGTATTGATAAAATACAAATACAGTAAAAGGAAACTAAAAATATTAACAATATTTTTAGACAATGTAAGGAAAAAAGCAAACACCCCTCCTTGATGAAAGCCTGAGATGACTAACTAAACAGAAGCACAATCTTCTTCTTCTTCTTCCTTTTCATCTTTTCTCACTTCTACCTGGGGTTGATGTACTTGATTAAGCTTCTCCATAGAGCTCGGTTTTGCACCTCATCCTCCTCAATCAAGGCCTTTTCCTTCAGATCTTCTTTTCCTTTATCCATCCACCTCCACTTTGGCCTCCCTCGCTTTCTCTTCCCCTATACTTCCATCCCCATCACTCTTTTGCCTACATATTCATTGTTTCCCCTCATCACATATCCACGCCAATTCAACGTACTGTACTTTCCCGTACTGAGATATCTCTCCCACTTTTGTTGTACCTCTCTTTGATTGTCTCATTTCTTATTCTGTCCTTTTTTGTAACTCTACACATACATCTCAACATTCTCATTTCTGCCACATCTAACTCATGTGCTCAACTTAACTGTACATTTCTCAGATAGATAGATAGATAGATAGATAGATAGATAGATAGATAGCTAGATAGACAGATAGATAGATAGATAGATAGATACTTTATTGATCAAAAGGGAAATTTAAGTACCAGTAGCCAAGATTTACACCAAGTTAAATACACTGTATTCGGATTCAGCGGGTTAGAAAATGGATGGATGGATAAATACAAACATTTAAGTACACACTATACAAATAACAAATCACAATCACAAGCTGCAGCATACGATAATGGCAGTGCAATAGTAGTGCATACATCATTACTGGTCTTACTACTGTCCTAAAAAAACTTACCTTTAACCTTTGCCTTAATTCTTTAATAACACAATACTCCTGATTACTTCTTCCAGTTGTTCCATCCACACAGCACTCCATGGCTTATCTCTGCATCTAGTTTTCTATCTTCTATAAATGTATACACTCTTTTAAATAGATCTCTCTGCAGGCTAACTTCATCATTAAATTTCATATACTTTGTCCCCTTCCTATTTATCTTCAATCCTCTATGTTCCAAAGCCCTTCTATATTCTTTCAACTTCTCTCTCCACTTTCTCATTTCTGGTGCTACATAACACAATGTCATCAGCAAAAATCATGAACCAGGGGGATTGGTCTTTTATCCCACGACTCAGCACAGCCATAACTAGATCAGTTAGGTAAGAACATAGCTAGGAAAATTCCTGGTGCAGACCTACAATAACTGGAATCTTTTTTTGGGACCCCAACATTGAATCCTCACTCCATCATACATATCCTGGACAATCTTCTTATACTTCTCTGATATTCTTTTCTCTCTCGTGCACCTCCAATGTATCACAAGCCTTTAAACAGAATTAAACAGGAACATAAAAAGAGAAAAAAAATGTTTTTGGGTAAACTGGCACAACAAAGACACCCCATGCAGGAATGCACAGCAAAGTAAGGAAAAATAAAAAAAGGTGCACAGGAGAAAACTGTCTTATGGAACAACCTCCATCCAGCTCTTTACTAACTGAAGACCATAAAGCCAGTTTTGGATAGTGAAGCTGAAAGAGTTGTTGATCTGAGATGCAGAAAGTTCATGAAGGATAAGATTATAAAATTAAGATTTCCAGACTGCAGGAGAGATAATGTCAGGAGATTTCCAGAGAGAGGCTGAAAGAAACTTATCTGCAATGGTGGCAGTCATTAAAGCTTCTGTTGGGAGAGAGAAAGTAAGGAAGGAGTAGAAAGATGAGAGCTGCAAGCTGATTGAAAGACAGAAGCACCTCCCCAGGTTGTTAGGCAGACATAAGGAACGAGTAGCCCCCTGATCAACAGGCAGCTATGGGGGACGGGGAGAGGACTGAGAGATTTTTCCCAAACAATCAGAGCACAGCACAGTGGTGTTGCCGTGGTTAAGGTGCAGGCTCATGACCCTTATAACATAGCTTCTGAAAAGGCTGGAAACACTAAGGGACTTGGATCTACCAGAGTGCGTTCTGGGTTAAAAGCCACAGGAATTTTTTGTGAGAATTCCTGACCCCATATTGTTTCAGGAGATTGCTTTTCAGGTAGTCCCTTGTTACATTACGTGGGCAAAATTGAAGTCAGAAAGTGATTTAGGGGAAAGACTTAACCTTGCAGAAAGTTAGTGTGACGAGGTATGGGGAGAAATGCAAAGAAGAGAAAGATTTTGAAGAAGAGTTTGGGAAGAGCGATGGGCTATCTGGTACTTATGGCCCAAAAGATTATTACAGTAGCCAAATAGGCCAATCATCTCACAGTGTACACAGTGAGGCCCAAATGAGCAACAAGGGTAGCATTATGACACTTCTGGCCCAGGTTATGATGGTACCCATAGTTTCCTATCTCTTAAGAGGGCTGGGTGATCTTTTTAAATTCCCCTTGCATCAGTGTTTTAAAGTTTCTTTAGGTCTCTCCCCACTGAACACAGAACTAAAACTCTCCCATCTGCAGCAGTAGTAATTACATTTCGTGGTGCAAAGTATTAACTTAGGTCCTATGGGACTCCTGCCTGACTGCATGTCTGTAACTTTCAGTGAAGTGTTGCCAAATATTCTAACGACTAAAATCATCACTTTTTAAAATTTTCAGGTCACTTGTCCCTTTTGTCTTTGTTGTAAAATATCAGCCAACTTTGTTTCCTTGACATTGGTGTATGAGTGTCTTAAGTATGCTTATTTGCTTATTGCGTGGTAAAACCTTTAAACATTTATACTAGCAAACAAGTGGTAGATGGTTTCCATTGCCATCAATGGCATTAAAAAATAACTGCCATATTTCTGATTTTCCTTTTGTTATTTTAATGACTTTAAAATTGCCATTTTAGGAGCCTTTTCAAGGTGGGTGATGTTCTTTGTAGTTGCATCTGCCAACACTGAGTTTTGCACTTAGCTCGATAGAACTTCCTGTGTGATATGTGACTGTTCCAGTATTTCATCATTGGCTCCTGTGCTGGTACATACTGCTTCAGACACTGAGGCATAGTTCAGAAGCAGTGATTCAGTGGTTGGCACTGCTGCCTCATTGATCAAGCTTCCTGAACTCCAGTCCAGCACCCAGTTGTTGCCCTTGTGTGGCATCTGTGTGGGTTTTTCCTCCTACATTCTTCAAGACATAAGTGTTAGGTGAATGGATGATTCCGAATTCAAGTGTGAGTGCGTGGGTGTGTGCGTGAGTGAGCTGTGAGATGGACTGATACATTACACTGAGTTGTTTCCTGCCTTACTCCTACTTCTGCTGGGATAGGTTCCAGCCCCCAATTACACTGAATTGGATTAAGTGGGCTCCAAGATGTTATATTGTGTTAAATTATTAAAGTCCCACATATTAGTTCTTGACTATCTATCTATCTATCTATCTATCTATCTATCTATCTATCTATCTATCTATCTATCTATCTATCTATACTATATGGTCAAAAGTATGTGGACACCCCTTCAAAATAATGAATTCATGTATTTCAGCTACACCTATTATTACTGTAATAGGTGCGTAAAACTAAGCATATAGCCATGGAATCTCTATTAACAAAACACTGACAATAGAATTGGTCATAGTGAATAGCTCAGTGACTTTAAATGTGGCACTACTGATTCTATCCTTTGCACAAGTCAGTACATTAAATTTGTACTCTTCTAGATCTGCCCTGGTCAAATGTAAGTACTATTATTTTTGGTGTGAAAGCATCTAGGAGTAAGAACATCTCAGATATTATATGGTAGACCATAGGAATCTCACAGAGTGGGGCAGCAAGGTTCATAGTATGTAAAAATGTGTTGTATCTCTCACAGCAGAGTTTCAAACTGCCTCTGGAAGCAACATCAACACATATCTGGGCTTTGGGATCTTAATGAAATGGGTTTCCTTTACCAAGCAGCTGTACACAAGTCTAAGATCACTACACATGATGCCAAGTTTCGGGCAGAGAGGTGTGAAACATGGCGCCATTAGAGTCAAGAGCAGTGGAAACATGTTTTCTGGAGTTATGAATCACACTTCACTCTCTGGCAGTCTGATGGATGAATATGGGTTTGGTGGATGCCAGGGGAATACTGTAAAGTTTGGTGGAGGAGATGTAATGGTCTTGGGCTATTTTTCAGGTTTTGGCCTAAGCTCTTTGTTTCCAGTGATACAGCATGCAAAGACATTTTCAACAATTGTACACTTCCAACTTTGTGGTAACAGTTTGGGGATGATTTTGTTTTGTTACAGCTTGACTTTGCACAAAGGAAGGTCCATAAAGACATGAGTGGCCTACATGGAGCTCTGACCTAAACCTTACTGAACACCTTTGGGATGAATTGGAACACTGATTCTGAGCAGTGTCTTCTCATTCAACATCAGCATGTGACTTTACATCTACTCTTTTTTCTAAATGGCTACTAATTCTTACAGAAACACTCATAATTCTTGTGGAAAGCCTTCCTGGAAGAGTAGGAGCTGCCATAGTTACAAAAAGGGGAGCAACTCTACAGTAATGGCTGTAGTTATGCAATAGAATGTTCTACTAGCTCATATACAGTAGGTGTGATGGCTATGTGTCTGCAAACCTTTGGTCATATACTGTTTCTAATAGCACCTTTCTGCAGCAGATTCTTTATACTTCTATTTATGTAGAACTTTTACAAAGGTACTGAGTACAAAGGAAGAGCAAAGTGTATAGTCAATTGCAAGTAACAGCCATTGGCTGAGTACAAGATGTTTAGTACTACAGTTGGCACAAAGATTATAGTGGAAAACAGTTAACAAAAAGCTCTTGGAGATCCAAAACACAGCCTGGCATTTGAAAGCTAAAATCGTGTACCAATACTGTATGCCTGAAGTGATACTCCAGTAAAGCAATTTTAATTGCAATTTATTTAGAGTATTTGCTTTTCCATGAAATAAACCTGCTCTGCATCAATAAGATGTTAAAAGAGAGATTTCATGCTGAGCAAAAGGACTCAGGAACTACTTACTTTGGGGGTCTCCTGCCACAATGCTGTACTCAACCTGTCCGTTCAGACCTGAGTCATTATCCACTGCTTTTACAGTCCACACCCTGGGACCAGGTTGTCCTTCTGTGATATCAAATGTGCCCTCGAACAAACGAGGGAAAGTTGGGGTCACATCATTCACATCCAAGACATTGATGATTACCTGGAAAAGAAACACGGGTGGGAACTGGTCAGATTTGCAAGACACAGCTTAGAACTACTGGCCACATTGTTGTACTGATAAGGCACCAAGGTGGTCATGAACAAAAGCCAGAATTACATAAAACTTAATCCATGTTTCTGTGTAAAAAACCTTTATACTATAATAAATATTTGTTCAAAGGAATACTGATTTGCTCAGGCACTGCTGACTCAGTGTAAAGCTACAGTACAAACCACAGAGGTGTGTCACCTAAGGAACGCCTGAATCAGCGAAAAGAGTTCAGTGGTGTTGTGATTTTATCAAGTCACTCATAGTGAGCAAATTTAGAATTGAAAATGTAACTTACAAATGGTTAAGGTGTGGCAGGAAAACGTAAGGAAAAAACACACAGGCATGAGTGGAATGTAAAAACTCTACAACGACAATGACTGAGTGGGGATTCAAACCCCGTCTCCAACCACTAACCACCGTGCTTCTTTCCCAACCAAATAATTTACTGTGTATGTTGTGTCTTAGTAAATAAAATTTGTAATTAATATTGTTTCTATCAGGAAAAACAGATGTTCTTCAATTTGGCAGTTTTTTGTCCAAGTGTGAGTATTCTGCCTGTCTGACGAAAAACTATAATGATTAAATTGCTGCTCCTATAGCAAATTTGCATGTGACATGAATAATTTCGTGGAGGATTTAAACCAGCATTACCTTCCTATGTTGCATTTTTCTCAAATGTAAATTAGAATATTGCTTCACAGGAGCTCACTCTACCTAGCATTGGGAACATCTGTGGGGTCTGGAGTGGTCTTTGGATGCTCTATTGTTTGACATTTCAAATTCTCCCATGCAGAGATCAATGTGCTGCTGGCAATGAAGCTGTTGCTTCAACTTACTCACTCTAAAGACTTTGACTTGTCATTTCAGTGACTTGAAGTATCATACAATAAAGATGATTTCATTATTCAGTCAAACAGACACAGAACTTTCCTTTAGTCTTCACTTTACTGCATTAGACAGTGGCACAACGTCTTATCTGTAAAGCACAAAAGTACCATTGAGCAAACTCTATGTCAACCTCATACAGTGGATTTAGAAAATAAACTGCTCAAAAAAATTAAAGGAACACATCAGATATCAATGGGGAAAAAAACTCCTGCTGGAAATCTATACTGATATGGACTGGGTAATGTGTTAGGGACGAAAGGATGCCACATCATTTGATGGTAATGAAAATTATCAAGCTACAGAGGGCTGAATTCAAAGACACCCCGAAAATCAAATTGAAAAAATGATGCAGCAGGCTAATCCCTTTTGCCGAAACTTCATTGCAGCAACTCAAAATCGTACTCGGTAGTTTGTATGGCCCCCACGTGCTTGTATGCATGCCTGACAACATCGGGCTATGCTCCTAATGAGACAACAGATTGTGCCCTGGGGGATCTCCTCCCAGATCTGCACCAGGGCATTATTGAGCTCCTGGACAGTCTAAGGTGCAACCTGGTGGTGTCAGATGGACCAAAACATAATGTCCCAGAGGTGTTCTATTGGGTTTTAGGTCAGGTGAGCGTGGGGGCCAGTCAATGGTATCAATTCTTTCATTCTCCAGGAACTGTCTGCATACTCTTCCCACATGAGGCCAGGCATTGCCGTACACCAACAGGAACCCAGGATCTACTGCACCACATAGGGTCTGACAATGGGTCCAAGGATTTCATCCTGAAACCTAATGACAGTCAAGGTGCTGTTGTTTAGCCTGTAGAGGTTTGTACGTCCCTTCATAGATATGCCTCCCCAGACCATCACTGACCCACCACCAAACCGGTCATGCTGAACAATGTTACAGGCAGCATAACGTTCTCCATGGCTTCTCCAGACCCTTTCACGTCTGTCACATGCATTCAGGATGAACCTGCTCTCATCTGTGAAAAGCACAGAGCGCCAGTGGTGGACCTGCCAATTCTGGTGTTGTATGGTAAATGCCAATCGAGCTCCACAGTGCCTGGCAGTGAGGACAGGGCCCACTTGAGGATGTTGGGTCCTCAGGCCACCCTCATGAAGTCTGTTTCTTATTGTATGGTCAGAGACATTCATACCAGTGGCCTCCAGTGGGGGTCATTCTGTAGGGCTCTGGCAGTGCTCATCCTGTTGCTCCTTGCCGAAAGGAGCAGATACCAGTCCTGCTGATGGGTTAAAGACCTTCTACAGCCCTGTCCTGTCTCCTGGAATCTCCTCCATGCCCTTGAGACTGTGCTGGGAGACACAGCAAACCTTCTGGCAATGGCACGTATTGATGTGCCATCCTGGAAAAGTTGCAACTGTGCAACCCCTGTAGGGTCCAGGTATCACCTCATGCTACCAGTAGTGACTCTGACCGTAGCCAAATGCACAACTAGTGAAAAAACACAAAAGATGAGGAGGGAAAAATGTCAGTGGCTTCCACCTGTTAAACCATTCCTGTTTTGGAGGTTGTCTCATTGTTGCCCCTCTAGTGTACCTGTTGTTAATTTCATTAACACCAAAGCAGCAGAAACTGATTAACAATCTGATCCGCTACTTAACTGACCAGATCAATATCCCAGAAGTTTCATTGACTTGATGCTATACTCTGATTAAAAGTCTTCCTTTAATTTTTTTGAACAGTGTATTTAGACCCCATCACTTTTTTTTCATATTTTATCGTGTTGTAGATTTAATTTCAAAAAGATAAATCTGTCAGTTCTGCCTGCCAATCTACTCTCTGTCCTGGACACCAAGCATGGACTTGCGTCCCAGCCAGAATGGTTTAACATACCTTACCCAGCCTGGATGCCAGTTTAACGGAAAATGGAAGGAACCCAGAACCATTTGCTCCCCTAGTCCAAATGGTGGCAGCACCTCTCTCTAGTGGGTCTCCCATATACACACCCGCAGGGCTTCATGGAAATTGGAGTTCCAATGGGCATCCCACTGGGGTCTTGTGGGACCTATCAAAGGGAGCTCTGGGGAGGAGGTTTCCCTCTTTTAGGGAGGTTCCACCTGACACAGAAGTGCTTCTAGGATGCAATGTGGGGGCACTGAAGTAGTCCCATGTTGGATATAAAAGAAGCTACACCTCCTCACTAAGGGGGTAAGAGTCAGAAGGAAGAGGATGAAGCTCACCTGGAGGAGGGGAAGGTGAGGAAAAACAAAGAAGGGGAAGAAGACTATTGTTTGTATATTGTGCTTGTGTGATGTTTGAGAGAAGCCTATAAGAAAAATAAAATCTTTATTTGAACCTGGTGTTTATTTTGGTGTGTTTGGGGCTGGGGCTCAGATTCACCTCCTACTGGTGAGAACTAAATGACCCATAATGACAAATTTATTAAAAATCAAAAACTGAAATCTTTCATTCAAAAAAGTTTTAATGCCCTTTGCTGTGGCACTTTAAATTGTGGTCAGGTGCACCCTGTTCAGTTTAATATTCTTGGGGTGTATCTAGAACTTTATTTTTGGACTTTATGATTGCACATGGTTTAGAAAAGCACACACCTGTGTATATAAGGACTCACAATTCACAATAATTATGAGAACAAAAACCAAGCCATGAAATTCAAGAAACTCTCTGTAGACCTCCACAATAAACTTGCAGTGAGACATAGATCAGGGCAAGGGTACAAAACCATTTCTAAATCTTTGAGTGTTTCCAGGAGCTCAGTGGCCTCAGTAATTGAAAAGCAGAGGAAGTCTGTAACCTCAGGACTCTTGTTAGATTTGGCAGTCTGGCCAAACTGAGTAACCAAACAAGTTTCAGAAGTCCTCTGGTAAGATGAAATAATCCGTTGAAAGGATAAACATCTAGGCAGCACACCATCAATCAGAAATTTATGGTAGAGTGGCTAACTCCCATTTGGAGATTTCCAAATACTGTATACAGGACGCTGAGAACATGAGAAAAAAGATTATCTGGTTTGATGAGACAAAAATTCTGTGGTTTTAACTCCAAGCACTATGTCTGATAAAAACCAGGCATTGCTCAACAACTTCCTAATACCCAGCCAATCCCAGCCAACACAGGGCGCAAGGCAGGAAACAAACCACGGGCAGGGCACCAGCCCACCGCGGGGAACGCACACACACACACACACACCAAGCATACACAAAGGACAATTTAGAATCGCCAATGCACCTAACCTGCATGTCTTTGGACTGTGGGAGGAAACCAGAGTACAAGGAGGAAACACGGTGCCGTCCCTTCCTAATACCATTCTTATGATAAAGCATGGTAGTGGAAGCATCATACTATGGAATGTTTCTCAGTGGCAAGGACAGCGAGAATGGTCAGAAATGAGGGAAAGATAGATGGAGCCAAATTTCTTTGAACAAAACCTAGAGTGCACATGCCCTGAGACTCGGGTGAGTGACTTGAGGACAAGTCTGACTGTCTTTGACTGGCCTAGTCAAAGCCCACACTTAAACTCCGTAGAGCTTTTGGAGAGAGACCTCCAGTGGCAGTTTGCAGACACCTCCCACTCAATGAAACTTACCATAGAAAACTCAAAGCTGTAATTATTGCCAAAGGGTCTTCTACAAAGTACTGAATTAAGGGTCTGAATACATACAGTATATGACTGGGAGATTTCAGGTTTTGATTTTTAATATACATGCAGAACTTTCGGAAGACATGTTTTCACTTTGTCTTTATGGGTTGGTGAGAGCAGATTGATGGGTGAAAATGCCAAATTTATCCATTTAAAATTAAGTCTACAACACAATGAAGTGTACAGAAAGTTATGGGGGGTCTGAATATTTTACACATCCAGGATAAATTTGGGCAAACTTTACATTGGATTTACAGGTGTCCAAACCATTATGGTAAAACCTTGGGTCCAGATGAATTATTGAATTTGCCATTTTTCAGATGTCGGAATGGTGCAAAGGTCGAGTTCTGGATATAATCCTATGGGTAGTCTGTTTCCCACAAGTCAAAATTTTACCCAATGGTATACTTTATTACTATTAATTGTCCAGCTGTTCAAATTCAAGTTTAGATTACTGTCATCATGAAATCAATAAAATATTTACTTGCATGTTTAACCAACATGCAGCATGTCACCATTCTCCAGTGTCATGATCAATAAGTACTACAAGCTACTTGTGGATTCTATAACTTAACATAGTTTTGACTCACCCTGTATATACATGTATGTTACGGCCAAAACCTGAAGTTCGGCCAGTTCCCGAATTGGCTGGGTGTTTCGCAGTTTGGCCGAGAGGTGTGGCCAAAGTCCGAATTACTAGAAATGACCAGTGTATATGCTACTTTGGCCAGCCATATTGTGATGTAGCGAAAACTCCCTGACCAAAATTCGATCCGCTGATGTAAGACTGTCCGCTCATGGTGTGAAGATGCTTAAAAATTTCAGATGCAGATTCAGAAGTGAGTTTTCCATTCTGCATGAGAAACTGCTCAAGGCGGGTTTTGTTCAGAAAGCGGATGCCACATGAGACAGCCTTCCGCTTGCTCAAACATTAACCTTAAGGTCAATAAAATAGGTCCCTGATGTTAAGTCACTGTTTTAGGGTTAAAATGATAACAGAAATGTGAAACCTACTTATATACCTAATATTAACTATTGTGAAAGAACCAAGTGGTGTCCACTTTCTAAACAAGAGCCGCCAAGGTTACACTTGATGCAATCACACTACTAAGTGCACAACAAATCACTGCTCATGCCTTTTTTCTTCCGACTTTGGCCGATCGCCCCATGCCATTTTGCAAACTGGCTGGCCAAATCCCGAAATCGAGAAAAAGATCGGACATTGGCCATTTCCCGATTTGTCCGATTTCGGGTTTTGGCCATAACATATATATATATATATATATATATATATATATATATATATATATATATATATATATATATATATATATATATAATTTGTTTTTTCTTATATAATACGCTACCGTGGCCGCGTGTTTGTCCGTCCAGGAATTTAAATCACCTGTAGCTCACAAACCGTTTGACCTATTCACCTGAAATTTGGTAAACATGTATTACGTGACCTCTACTGTCTGATTGCGGGGTGATGATTTTTTTTACTCTTTTTATTTTTATTTTATTTTATTGTACAATCAACTCTCATCAGCAGGCTGTAGGGCGGCGGTGCGGCGTATGCATACGGGCGCCGTTCTCATCCCTACAACCTTCGCCGTCACTTCCCCTACCTCATCATATCTTAAATCATTCTTATGTCTTCAATCTGCCAGCTTAAGTGTAAAATTAAGAAAAACATACTAAGTAATCACAACACAAACACTGACTTAATCAGTTTTAATGAGAAAAGATGCCGACAAAAGAACAGAAGAAGCAGGCTGCTTGGGTGGAGAAAAGAAAAGCTGCTCAGGAAGCAGCAAGTGCATCAACCTCTGAGCAAACTAATGCTAAACGTACAGAGAAAGAGTATGAAAACTATAGATCAAGTGTATTCACTGCTGTTACTGGTATATATATATATATATATATATATATCTATATATATATACACTAGCAAAATACCCGTGAAGTAATGCCTTAAAATTTTTATTAAGAAGAAAATTAAACCTTTTTAAACTGAGGGAAAATATACCAATAATTATTTGTTAAGGATCTCTTTGTATACCACATTGTCAGTTCGGCCCTCCGGTTGTAATATGACCAAGCTGTGCGCTGAGCTTACTCTTCAGCATGCAACGTACAATTGGCCATGTGAACAGTAATCTTGTTTGAAATCTCACAGCTTGGATCGCTGCTGTCATAATCGGTTTGAGTTTCATGGTTTGTTTCAATTACGACAGTATTTGTAGGACTTGTGTTGAAGAGACATTCGGTATCTGTGAAGTGTTGTAAGTATACAACCGGTTTCATCGATAACTTCACATCCAGCTTTTGAGAATTTAAACATTCATAAACATCAAAGTGTCCACTACTGAAATCGTCACTTGTGAATCTAAGATGTTTAAGAAGCATTGGCGGTTGTCGAAAGGTGTAAAATATTTGGCCATTTCGGTACACTTGAAAGCGACAACCGAACAATTCAGCGGCAGCCATCAACTCACATGCAGATCCATAGGTGAAGGGCTTAAGCATTTCACTCTTCTAGTGCTCCTGTGTAGTATAATTATCTCCTGTACCGTCATCAGTCCACACCTTGAACCTGTGCCAGTCATTCAAAACATAAGACACAATATTCCTCCGGATATCAAGAGTGAGCCTGATATGGCCGTGCAATATGTAACAAAGAGAATGGAAAAGGCAGGTGCCATCTCTGGGCATGGAAACCACTCGGTAAGTGACAGTTCTTTGATTGATGGTGATCACCTCAATAGACATGTTAATGGGGGTGCGGTTGGAATGATAAAGGAAATGGGTACCTGAACAAGGTAAAGTAAGTCTAAAATACCTACACAATAACTATAATCGTAATAAATGAACAATAAAACAGCAGAGAAGCCGTGGATTAAATAAAAAGGCTGTAGTTATCAGCAGGGAGACGTGAATCCTGTGGCGTAGCAAGGAAGGGAATGTAGAGACTGGAGTGACGGATGGCCTTATATAGGCAGGCAGCCAACAAAGTGGGAGGTGTTGGAATGGGGGACCCAATGCTGCCTCACATGGTGACCAAGCTGCAGGCTATGGATGTAAATATGTATGTAAGTAGGATTCAGTTAGCGTTGGGAACCCGCGTACCAAATTTCTTGAAGATGGGCCCATAAGTAACAAAGACTGTTGAAAAGTTCAATATGGCGGCTGACAGTGGCATCATACCACCAAAATAAGTACCAAATTTCAGCCTTGTACCTACATGTGAAGTTGGAGAATTAGTGACATTGGAAACTTCAATATGGTGGCCGACAGTGGCATCATACCACTGAAATTAGTACATACATCGGTTTTAGGTTAGCGCAGGGAAGCCACCTACCAAATTTCGTGAAGATGGGGCCATAAATAAGAAAGTTCAACATGGCAAACGTTGTCAACCGTTATGACCGTTACGCGTAGAATTTTTAAATGAAACCTGCTTAACTTTTGTAAGTAAGCTGTAAGGAATGAGCCTGCCAAATTTCAGCCTTCTACCTACACGGGAAGTTGGAGAATTAGTGACGTTGGAAAGTTCAATATGGCGACTGACAGTGGCGTCATACCACTGAAATAAGTACGTACATTGGTTTCGGTTAGCGCAGGGAAGCCGCCTACCAAATTTCGTGAAGATGGGGCCATAAATAAGAAAGTTCAACATGGCGGATGTTGTCGACCGTTATCGACCGTTATGACCGTTACGTGTAGAATTTCAAAATAAAACCTGCTTAACTTTTGTAAGTAAGCTGTAAGGAATAAGCCTGCCAAATTTCAGCCTTCTACCTACATGGGAAGTTGGAGAATTAGTGATGAGTCAGTGAGTGAGTGAGTGAGTGAGTGAGTGAGTGAGGGCTATATATAGTGTTAGTGTAGGGC
Organism: Polypterus senegalus; assembly: GCF_016835505.1. Taxonomy (NCBI): domain Eukaryota; kingdom Metazoa; phylum Chordata; class Cladistia; order Polypteriformes; family Polypteridae; genus Polypterus; species Polypterus senegalus. The sequence continues at coordinate 215,783,714 of NC_053154.1, read as the reverse complement.
TGTGTCAGTGTTCATCTCCAAAGGGAAAAAAAAACTTAAAGGTTATTTCCATGTTGAGAAGAAAAGAAGGTAAAAGAATACTTTGTCTGTGTGACCTTTATAAGGTGTGTAACTGAAGAGGAAAGAGCTGGTAACAAATATACAAAGGGGAAGCAGAGGACAAAGCCAGGGCAAGTGAAAGAAGAAACAGTGAGAGTAGATGAGAAAAAGCTGCCATTAGAGAAGCCAAAGAAAGAGAGAGACTACTATGTTAGTTGGTCATTGAAAGTTGGAGAAATATGTGATCCCAGGGTTTACGACTTTAGATTCATCTGTTGTTGTTTGAAAAGTGTCTTTGGAGAACTGTGAAAGAGCACAAACAGAGAAATCAGTATAAAGGTGATCAAGGGATGTGAAGTGTTCTAAAATAAACTCTGTAAGGTGTTTTAACGGTTTGAATGTGCTCCCTGAAATGGTCTGCAATTGTTGTTTCCCTCTTTAATCTATGTACTGTATATAACTGGCCCCTTCAAAGCAACTGTTAGCCTGTTTGTTTTGGTTTTGTGTTCTGTGGAGAAAAATTAAAATCATATATAGAAGAATTTATTTCTACATAATCTTATAGTGGAGTTTTTGTGATCTCTTTTTCTACAAACTGTGCATAAATCACCTACTGTATATGTTCATGATTCATGTAAATTATGTATGGTGGATACCCATGAATTTCTGCATCACATGACATCACAAATGTACTTTATGCAGCAGCACCCCGTCTTTAAAACACCTTTACATTCCACTGCTCAAGACCACACCATGCCTGTGAGACATGCTCTTCCCTGCACATGCTTTGGCTTTCTATCTCTTTATCAGTTTTTGGGATCACCATCAACCTTTTAGAGTAACAGGAGATAGGTCACCATTGCTTAATGAAGTGTCTACTGTGATAGCTTACACTACAATATTTGCCTAATCTGCCTACCGCAGTGAAATGGAAAAATGATGTCTTGTATGTTATTACAAATCTGAGGAAAAACTTAACATTTAAATTAAGAGTAATACATTTAAAAATCTTTCAGTATATGGCAGACTTTAATTAATGCTGTTCTCAAAGTTACCATTGAATGAGCCGAACAGCTGTAAGCCCGTCACCATTCAACCATTACTAAGTAATTTCTTGTTACTGTCTCTCCTTTGATGCTGAAAGGGGATATGAGTACGATTATAAGTTAGAACACTCATACTGTATATGACTATGTCTGGCTTAATTCTTTGCATTTTGTGTGGATACTTTTAAAACATTGCAAGTGATTTTTTATGGTTTTTGCCAAATGACACTTAGGAAAGCCATTTAACTCCATTTCCCAGTAAGGACCTAAGACTACAATAGCACAGAATCAAATAACTTTATTTGGTCAGATGAAGCACTTAAAGACTAGTGGATGTACATAATTTTACAGTGTCTTCCTGCTACACAAATAGATGTACTGATGAAACTGAAAGAAGAAGTGCACTTATTAGCATCATTTAACTTATTGTGAGTTAGAGGAAATTATTCTATGTGGACCACTGGTCTTTTTATTTTTGACTTTTGGTAAAGTTATTTTTATTATCTGCTGCAGTAGATGCCAGAAGCATTTGGCATTTATGATATTTTGTGCTCTTCTTCATTTTAAACAAACTTAACTGAAATTTCTTTGCAACTAAACTCTGACATATGGGTTAGTATTTGGGGGTCCACATTAATGACAGGTTGGTCTGCTTTTGGAACACAGGGGAACTATATAACAAAGGGCAGAGCAGACTCTTCTTCCTTAGGAGACTGTGTTCCTTTAATGTTGGAAGTGACATCCTTTATATCTTCTACAACTCCATGATGGCCAGTGTATGGTGTGCTGAACCTGTAACATCACTTCAAGAAAGGCCCACTGAATGAGAAAGTTAATTAAAATGTCAACCTCAGTTATGGGACTTACTCTGGACTATCTATCTATCTATCTATCTATCTATCTATCTATCTATCTATCTATCTATCTATCTATCTATCTATCTATCTATCTATCTATCTATCTATCTATCTATCTATCTATCTATCTATCTATCTATCTATCTATCTATCTATCTATCTATCTATCTATGTTCTTTTGACCTCAACATTACAAAAGACCCCAATCAAGGTGAACGCAGATTCGATTCTTGAGCTGTGTAGTTAATGTTTTCTAACCAGTAATGGTGTACTGCACAATAACATACAGTAAATACACTTGACATAGTTTTCATCCTCTTTCTATGTATGTTTAGCATTTGTTTACTCAGAGGTTGATGCGCCATTTTGCTTCGTGAGCAGCTCTTCTTTCCTCCACCCTAACGGCCCACTTCTTCTGTTCTTTCGTCAGCATCTATTTGCATTAAAACTGATTAAGTCAGATTTTGTATTGCAATTACTTAGTATGCTTTTCTTAATTTTTCACTTAAGCTGTCACCTAAGTGTTCAATCTGCCTCAAGAATGATTTAAGATATGAAGAAGTAGGGGAAGTGGCGGCGAAGGTGGTAGGGATGAGAACGGCACCCGTATGCATGCACCGCATGGCCACCGTGCTGCGTGCTGCTGAGAATTGATTCTACAATAAAATAAAATAAAAATAAAATGAGTAATAAAAATCATCACCCCGAAAGTGGACAGTAGAGATCACGTAGTACAGGTGCACCAAATTTCAGGTCAACAGGTCAAACGGTTTGTGAGCTACAGGTGATTTGAAATCCTGGACAGACAAACAGATAGCCACAGTAGCATATTATATAAAAAGACTGACTGAATTACAAACTGAAATTCATTTTGAAATTACTGTTTGTGTTTCACTTTGAAATGAGTGTTTTGACAAATGACTAAGAAGATACGGTGGCCCCTGTCTAGTACTGATGTATTCACTCTTTTAAAAAGTGTTTGCTTCCTAATTGTATCCAAATTCTGACAATACTGAATACTGAAGAGAAGTCTTAGTATCACTTTCACTTGTCTACTCATTTATAAGAAACGTTTCTTAATGAATGGAGGACTGAAATTGATAGTAAAGTTACAACTCCGTTTAGCATTCAAACTTGTTTGCACTCCTCATTGCTAATCATTAATATTTGGGTACAATTCACTAAGTAAACTTTACAGAAAAAGGTAAATTAAAAATGGCAAAAGAAATAAATGCACATAAAGTTATCACAAATAATACAAATACAAGGGACTTTCAAAAAGTTTCCGCACTTTTACTGTATATTTTCATTGGAAACAGTGAAGGCGGGAGGAGTAGTAATTGGGCATTAAAAAGTTGGTACGATGCTGGGAAAACTACATCCCAAATGAAGGTGACTATGTAGAAAAGTGATGTAATTTGTTTTTGCAATTCTTAATAAACAGAGTGAAGAAAAAGTGCAGAAAGTTTTTGAATGTTCCTCGTAATACAAATATTTATGAATTTCATTGATCGGTCAAATCTGAGTATGACACACTGATTGTGAATTTGGTTGGAATAAAAACCCACAGCGATGGTGGAAATTAAGCTGAAAATTAATGTTGCAGTATCAGTGCTGATGAATTATTTTAAAAGTGCATACAGAAATCATATGTCTGATACAGTTCCTCTCATTCACAAATTGTGTTGCTGTCATTTGTGCGTGTACAAGTAAAATTAACGTTATGCAGTCTTTTAAGTATCTTATGTAAACTGGTAGTTCACCCGTTTTTCTTTAACCATCAATTAATAAGTCTAACACAGTGTTTCTCAACCTTTAAGTATTTGCGACCTCAGTTTTCATAACAGTCTTAATTGTGCCCCCTCTCTAACATTTTTTTTGAAATGTAGATGCATATTTTATTATACCTACTTAACTTTTATCGACATTTATCTAACTCTATATTTATTGTTCTAGTATCAGAATGTAGTTTAAGTTAATTTGTTTTGGTTTCAACAGATGTTTTTTTCATATTTTTGATTCTTGTTTTCTTTTGCACTACTTTATATCTTTCAAAATTTAGCTGTGCCTTGATATACTAACAATGGGATTAATATGCAGGAGAGAAGACAAGATGCACTCTTGGGATGAATCTAGGAAAAGCTTGGTGCTGCTAAAAGAGGTGTTGGTTAGACCATCATGGGGCACTTACCCTGTGGTTTGCATGGGAATCCAAATTCCATCTCGCAGGGATGGGGACATTGTGCAGCAAAAATGGTGCCATCCTTCAGATGAGATGTAAAACCAAGGTCCTGACTCTCTGTGATCATAAAAGGTCCCTGGGCATCTTTCCTAAAGAGTAGGGTGTTTCCTGTTGTCCTTGCTAAATTGCCCATTGCAGCCTGATCATTCTGGCCCGCTACTCGTCCCCCATATCTAATCAGCTAACTATCTCGCTCACCACTTTATCACTTAATAACTAATGTGTGATGAGTGTACTGGCACAAAATGGCTGCTGTTACATTATCCAGGTGGATGCTGCACATTGGTGGTGGTTGAAGTGGCTCTCCCCTCTTTGTAACGTGCTTTGAGCATCATGAAAAATACTATATAAATACAATGTCTTCTTCTTCTTCAACATTTGATGGGCACAACATAATACTAAGTATGAAAATACAACTCTTGTTCTGCAAATATAAGGACCAAATGGAATGCAGCAGTAGGCCTAGAACCCCATGCTCTTGTAGTACCTTACATAAGACACCACTGAGTAAGCTTTATCCAGGTCTACAAAACACTTGCAGAAAGAAACTAAAGCTCAACTATTCAACAGAATCTCCAATCCAGTACCCTGGCATATACTTTCACCTACAGAATGAAGAGCGGGATCTCTCTGTAATCACAATACTTGCCCCCTTTTTTAAAATGGGGACCATTTCACTGTCTGCCATTCCTGAGGCACTACCCTCGCCTTCCATGCCAAATTGTATCCAAAACATCCTGACGATAACCAAGTATTTCAGGATTTCAAGTTGAATCTAATCCATTCTAGCATACTTAGCATTACTGAGATTTACAAACTGTTGCAGTGACCATTACACTGATGGCCCAACTGCAACCAATGCTTCTGGCAATGTCTCCTTTGGTGAGAATTTCTCCACTGGGTTTCGAATTCTTCAAAGTACTCTTTCCATTTCTCTGATACCCTCAGTTAAGGTCAATACTGTACTTGTTATGCTTGTTGAGAACAGCCTGTGAGGCAGCACATTGGTGTACTGGTTAGCAATGCTTCCTCACCTTAATGTGTGTGTGAAGATTGCAAGTTCTTAACATGTCTGTAACAGTTTTTCTCCTACATCACAAACAGCATGATTCAGTTATGAGCTGACTTTAAATTGACTCCAGTGTAACTGTATGTACCGCCAATGATCTGTTGCCCTACACTGAGCCTTATGCTGCCAGCATAGGCTCCAGTCCTAACAAAGCTGAACTGCATTATGATCTATTTCTATAGATCACTCTAAAGACAGAAAAATGGAAAGCTTTTTATTAACCTGTGGTTTTAACCTCTTTATATAATTGTCAGTGAGTCTTCACCATCTCAGCTTCAGTCTTGCATAATCAATTAGAACTGATGTGAAATATTTTAATGTGGCTTTTTGGCTTGGCCATAGCGCTGCAAAAGCCTAAACCAAAGCCTTTAGTGATGTACTCTGAAGCAGGAAATGCTTTATTTATCCTGCTCGTCAGTTCACGTGCTTTGTTTAATATAACCACTGGACTATTTCTGTGTTGAATCTGAGTGATGAATGACTCCCTTCACATCTAACACTTCAGCCTTGGACACTCAGCTGCACAACTTTAGATAGCATGTTATTATTTCCATAAGGTAAGGCTGAGTGATCATGTGGCGTAAGTCAACCAGAGTTTTACCATTTCCTGGTAAAACCATTCTAAAATTGCAGCAATGTTCCATTTTCATAATCAGTCTAGTGCTCTGGTCTAGCCTTTTGAGAAGGGCCCAGTGCAAATGTAAACTGAACTGAAGATTGTCATAGGAGTAAATCCTAATCCATTGCATCCACTGAACAGGATCATCTCCAGGTAGAGGAGCAGCTTCAGCGACAGACTGCTGTCACTGTCCTGCTCCACTGACAGACTGAGGAGATCGTTGCTCCCCCACACTATGTGACTCTTCAATTCCACCCGGAGGAGTAAATGCTAACATGACTCAAAGTTATTGTCTGCTTTTTTTTTTTTTTTTTTAATTTTTATTATTATTTAATTTAATATTGTTTCTTTGTATCAGTATACTGCTGCTGGATTATGTGACTTTCCCCTTGGGATTAATAAAGTATCTATCTACTGTATCTATCTATCTATCTATCTATCTATCTATCTATCTAAAAGAGAGACGACACTCATGGAAGACTGGCTGTGTTTGGAGCAGGTGTTTAATCCTTTTTGTACAAGTGCAATGTGCATAATTGCAAGTTTATATGACACGTCAACTATGGTTTACTTTGCTGTTGTAGCTGTAGCTGTTGATTTGGGTGGCACTGAGGTGTTGTGATCAACTCCTGCAACACATTCTTGTTTTCAAATTCAGGTCCAGTCACTAACTGTTGAGTCTGTATGTTGTCACTGTGACTATATGTTTTTTCCTTCAGAAAAGTTTATTTCCAATTCCAAACATATTCTCTGACATTTGCCTGATGTTGGCTGTGTACCTGGCATGTGGATTGTGTGATTTGCTCTTTTATTTTACACACAATGCTATGATAAAAGTATGTAACTTGAAAAAAACTTTTTTCCTGTACAAATTCTTGTACTTACCATATACCTGATCAGAACTAATATAGTTAAGATTTTGTTAAGTATTCAAGAAATACCAGATTAAAGCCAGTAAGTAACTTTGCTTTAGTCCTAGATCTACAGTGAATACCTGAGCTGGTGTCAATTTTAAGGGCATAAGTCATGCCTAAAGAGGACTGGACAAAGTGTATGAATATGGCAGGGAAGCCAGGACAATACTACGATGTCCCATTGACCCACTGGGTGCATCAAGAAAACACAAGACCAGCATACATTTAGGCTAACAGAGAAAGTCAGAGTCTCTATCAGGCCATCATCCAGAGACCACACTGCATCAGATATCAATAAGGCAAAGCTCCAACTCATTATCTGAGCATATTGGATGTCTAGACTCCTAAGAAGACAAACTGCTATTCATCAAGGTTACATTGATATAATATGGCACAATCATTGTTTTGCTTTTGTTTTGGGCACATCATTAAGAATCTTAAGTTATCTATAATGATTGAAAAAAGTATGAACTTTCTTTCCTGTTTATTGTGGTCTGTGTAGGCTGGTAAGTGTAAATATACAATGGCTGTAGCAGGAATTTAGGACACTCTGTTTCAGTCTAAGTAATGAAGAGACTGAAAGTGAGAATAGTGTCACCCTAGGACGCTTCCATGATAAGACATGTACCCTATGAGAGGCTGATGAATTCTCCTCAGTTGGAGCTTGTTCAAAGTGTGGTGCTGCCCAGCACAGGCCCCAGCACTCCAATGAACCAAAATTAGATTACAGTATATAGACCAGAAAATTGATCGATGGTGCCACACTAGAACATAAAATCATTGGCACTCATTGACATTTTATTAAAATTGTTTAATTATCAGTACATTTGCTTATTTTTAGCAAGCTATATTTATTTTGGTGGAAATGAATGACTTCACTTAGGAATAATAACAAATAGCTTGGCTTTCAGTTACTATAACACCTTGTTGATCAAAGGTGGCAGCAGTCATACAGTAAGTATATAAAGCTTCATTAATAATTTTGTCTTATAATGACATCCATCACATGAGCACTGAATAATCCAGTGTGCATCTATAGCAGAACTCCCTAATTGGATGCAACACTGAATAAAATACTTCCAATTTAGTGTTGAGTTGTGATGGAGAAGCTGTATTGTTTCCTGTGATGCACATGATTCTGTCAGTATAGGCTCTGGCTTCATAATATCTTTTAATTATCAAATTTCCTGGATGATAGATAAATGAATGGATGTGAATTTTGATTTTATGCATCTTGTTTACATGTTCAAATAATAATTGCCTTTTCCTCATTTCATAAATGTTGTAATTGTAATGTAGCTACTTAATTTCCATTGCATACATACTGCTTTATTACGAATATATGTTACCAGTAACGGCGCACTGCACGATAACGAGCAGTGAATACACTTGACTTGAGCATTGCTAGTTTTCATCCTCTTTTATATGTACATTTAGCATTTGTTTGCTCAGAGCTGGATGTGCTTGCTACTTTCTGAGCAGCTCTTCTTTTCTCCAACCTAGCAGCCCACTTCTTCTCTTCTTTCGTCGGCATCTTTTCACGTTAAAACTGATTAAGTCAGTGTTTGTGTTTCAATTACTTAGTACGTTTTCTTTAATTTTTCACTTAAGTTGGCACTTAAATCTTCAATCTTCCTCAAGAATGATTTAAGATATGCAGAGGTAGGGGAAGTGACGGCGAAGGTGGTAGGGCTGAGAGCAGTGCCTGTACATGTGTACCACATGGCTGCCCTGCTGGCTGCTTGTGAGAGTTGATTCTACAATAAAATTAAATTTAAAAAAAAGAGGAATAACCTTGGAGGTCAATCACCCCGAAAGTAGATAGTAGACGTCACGTAGTATATATGTACCAAATTTCAGGTTAATACTTCAAACGGTTTGCGAGTTACAGGTGATTTAAAATCCTGGACAGACAAATGGACAGCCAAAGTAGCGTATTATATAAGAAGATGAAGGAAGAGATAATGGAGCTATTATCCAAAAGTATTAGTGCTTACAGTGGTCTGAAGTAAGCAGGCTCTGGTCTGTCCATTGGTGTCAGGTTCTAAGAATCTTAACATTATGTTCTGTCTAGTATATATTACAAATTACACTTATTTTCCATAGTTCCTTTCTGAAATGAACTGCGTTAAAAATGCACTTTAGAATTCTAGAAATGTAGTGAAACTGTTTACATATATTTCTTAAAGATGGAGTTCATTCAGGCTTGCTACAGGTCATACTGTGCAATGAATTGGATGTAAGGTCCAAACCAGTAACCTTCTGCTGAGAAGGTCAGTTCTTCATGCACTACTCCATACATTCTATGCCAACATTCAACTTCTTTCTGTTATAGCGGTTGCCTAAGATGTGGTTGTTCCCAGGACGCCAGCATGTGATGTGACCACATCGGTTTTATTGAAGGGTAAGCTTGATGTATGGAGTTTGTCTGAACTTTGTAAAATGGAATGACTTAGTGTGGAAATCAGTTTCTGAGGGATTTAATCTGTTAAATTTGACTTGAAGCCCTTCTGCCCAATATTTCATTGTCTCTGTATTTTCAAAGATCAATTTAATATTCAAGAGCCCACACTCAAGATGCAGTGACTTTCATCTGCAGATGTAGAAGTATAAGCCTTCTACAGTATTTAGCTAACTGTGCATTTTACAGTACATGAGTAAGACCAGGAGAACATTAGAAAAAGTTTTGATGAGAACATGCCATTCAACCCAACAAAGCTTGCCAATCCAATTCACCCAATTCCACCAAAATAGCATCAAGTCTAGTTTTGAAGGTTCCTAAAATTTTACTGTCTACCACATTACATGGTAGCTTATTCCGTGTGTCAGTAGTTCTCTGTGCAAAGAATAACTTCTTAATGTTTTTGCGAATTCTACCCTTAACCAGTTTCCTACTGTGTCCAACTTTTCTTGATGACCTCATTTTAAAGTAACAAGAAGTCTCAACCCACTGTACTAATTCCCTTCTTAACTTTAAACACTTCAGACACTTCATAACACTTAAACATGTCTCCTCTTAATTCCAGCTTGCTTAAACAGAAAAAGTTCAACTACTTGGGCCTTTCCTCATAAGCCTTGCCCTGTAAGGCCTGGAATCAGCCTAGTCAATACTCTCAGGACTTTTTCTAGTGCTTCTATGTCTTTTTGCGTAGCCTGGAGACCAAAACTTCACACAGTGCTCCAGATGAGGCTTCACCAGTGTGTTATAAAACTTCAGCATAACCTCCTTGGACTTGGACTCCACACATTATGTTATATAACCTAATATTCTGTTAGGCTTCTTACAGTTTTTCTCAGTTGCTTTGGTGCATTTCTCACAACAGAATTGCAGTTCTCAAAACTGCTCGATCAATTCCCACAACCTTTAGTCAGTTGTGCACATCATAACAGCAATTTCTGGGTGTTTTCGTCATTTTGCAATTGCTTTAGTTCACTCAGGCAGATGCTTATGTGCAGGTCTCAGCTATATCATGCATCAGCGGTTGCTGATGTCATGATGATCAAAATGCATTGTGTAGCCCTCTTTTGCATAGTCTTACACTCCAGACAAACTTGTCAGTTTTTCATTGTGTAAGTTATTGCAGTTAAAAGTATTCAACAAGATATCATTGGCTGTCAAGTGTATTTTATAGGTTTCTACAAAACTTTTTTTGGTTTGTATTCACAATACTAATGATTCCTGCACCACCTTAAACTTCTCACAGGTGACACATTATTCGGGGCACGTGTGAGATCTTGGATCAATCAAGCAACTAATCACTGAGCAGTCCCCTAAAATTCCTCCTGAACCTGCAGTTGGCAAGCATATAAAGACAAGGCACAATGCAGCGTGGAAGCACATCAAGGAAGGACAACCTGAAAATGGAAGAACAGCAAGAAAATGAACAGGGCCAACAGCCCAGACCAAGAAGAGTAGTGGTGTGTGGTGTAAGGAGACAAAATACTGTAGAAGAGGTTCAACACATAGGTCAGTTTCTGATGAAATAAGGGCCACAATTGTAGACCATGTTATAAATAATGGCCTTTCAATGGCTGAAGCAGGTCAAAGGGTGCAGCCAAATTTGGGGAGAACAACCGTATCCTCGATTGTTCAGACATTTCACAGAGAGAACAGGTGTGTAAATCAACGATTTTACTCTGTATTTGTGTGTATTACTTTATAATGTTACAGTATGTCATATATTTACAATAGTCCACACTAGACAATATGTATGTTACTGTTGTCCATTCAGTGTTGTATTTTTACTGTGACACATAGGACTTCAAGACTTCCTGGAAGAGGTGGCAGGGGGCCTATTTGCACTCCTCGACAGGAAGAGGCTATTTGTGCAATGGTCATAGCAAATAATGCCATAAGACTCAAGGAAATACCAACTGCCATTATTGCTGACAACGATGTGTTTGAGAATGTCCAGTCTGTCGGCATCTCAACTATTGACAGAGTGCTGAGCAGAAACCAAATGAGTATGAAGCAGTTGCACTACGTACCATTTGAAAGGAATAGTGAAGGAACGTCGGTACCAGTATGTGCAGGTAAGACTGAACATGTGCAGTAATACTGTAACTGTAATCTACTGTACAGCAAATAGCCCAACATTGTATATCGACATGCAGTACAGTTGATTTCACCTTACCGCTGTGAAAGCAACGTGAATATGTTAGATTTGACTCTATTGTCTCTGAAATGAAAATGCTTTTTACATCAAACGCACTGTAGTATCTTGTTTGTTACAGCGTATAATGGACCTGGAATCAAGTGAACCAGCACATATTTTCATATACATGGATGAGGCTGGCTTCAGCTTGGCCAAAGGAAGAAGACATGGGCGTAATCTGATTAGACAGAGAGCTACTGTTGACGTGCCAGGCCAGCGGGGTGGGAACATCACTATGTGTGCGGCTATTTCGGACAATGGGGTCCAAACTTATATTCCTCTTGTGGGGCCATACAACACCCAACATCTGCTGACATTCTCTGAACACCCTCTACAGGGATCTCATTCCTGATGAGGAGATTGGTCAAGAAAATGTACCACAGTATGTGATCATTTGTGATAATGTGAGTTTCCATCACTCCAACCTAATCAGACTATAGTTTGCCAACCACCCCGAGGATGCTGATGGAATTCCTACCTCTTTATTTCCCCATTCCTCAACCCAATTGAGGAGTTCTTCTCAGCTTGGAGGTGAAAGGTATATGAGCGTAACCCACATACACAAATGACACCGCTTGCTGCCATGGAAGCTGCGTGTGGGGATATAACAGCAGAGGCTGGATAAGACATTCTAGGAGGTTCTTTCCACGCTGCATTGCAAAGGAAGATATCCGTTGTGATGTGGATGAGAACATGTGGCCCAATATACAGGATCAGCAGCAATTGTAGAGAGCATTTAGAGTTTCAGTATGTATATATTGTTTTCGATGTTGTAATTTTTTTTCCTTCATTTCATGTGTTATGCATAAAGTATTGAAATGCATTTTTTTGCTAGACTCCAAGTGCAGTGCATGGTATGTCACCAAATACCTGTGCAATCAATAAAATATTCTTCTTGAATCAATCTCCCGCAATCAGTGTTTTGTATTTTTATGATTCCTGCCCTTGTCATTCAGATGTTTTGTGGATCAGAAAATGTTTAGATTGTGCCAATTTTATATTGATAACATGACTTTACATTTTGGCTGTCACGTCCGTGGACGATGATTCATGAACTTGGCATTTTGATGGCACTGACATATTCAGCTATGTAAATACTTGCTTTTGAGGCATGGATTAAGGATTTTGAAGAGGTTAACTGCTTTGGCTGGTCATCCATGATGTTTTGCCATTTGCACTAAGTGTTTTGAGAAATGCACTCGCTGTTATGCAAATGTTAAGTCTGTTATGAGAAATGCACCAAAGCAACTGAGAAAAACTGTAATGGCTGGCAGTTGATAGTGATGAGTCAATTGCGACTTCCATGTCCTTCTCATAAGGGGTACTTTCAAATTTCAGACTTTCCACTGTGCATTCAAAATTATCATTTGTACATCCTATGTGCAATACCTTACATTTACTTACAAGAATGCACACGATTTCAGTGTTCAGCCAACAATAACAGGATCCCTTTATTACCACTGGGTATTTCACACACTGATCATACTGTGCATGTTTGATTTGTTTAAGATACAATCTTTATTATATTCTTAACTTGTGCTATTGGCACCATATGAAACAGTATCTGCATATATCTTTGAGGGTATGCCCTGCAATGGCCTGGCACTTTTCCCAGTGCTGGTTCCTGCCTTGTGCCTGATGCTTCCTGGTATTGGAAAAGCTACCCAGAATTAAATAACAGCATAAACTATAAACACAACAAATGTAACATGAAATATCATTTGCATATATTAAGCTATTTAGAATTAGCTGAGAAGTACAATATGTTTATAATGTCCGCACTAGTTCAGAAAATGCATAATATTATCTCTGCTTTGGCCAAATCAACCAAGGCTAGCAGTTTAAAGGTTTTTGTTCATTATGTTAAAACAGAAATCTGAAATGGATCCACATTTCTTCAAAGACATGCGCCAGTGGAAAAAAATACACTGCAACATGTGAAAAAGTGTACTAAAAATAAGGTTTATTGGATTTGAATCAAATGTGAATTAAACAATCTCATAATTTCTTATTGGATAACTGCAATAAACTGCTAAAATGTTTTGTATAACTCAGGTAGCTCTATAAACTTCCAGTGGGCATTTTGGGCAGTTCTTTATTAGGGTGTTTAAATATGAAAATTAATCAAACATTTCTATAAAATTCTGCGGAGATTCTTCAATTGGCTGAATTAGTTTGTGGTCAGGAAGAAGGGGAGTCATGCTCTGTTTCTGATAAAGCCTAATTCCATACGGCAAATGTCAATTCACTCCTAGGGGGTTTCAACTCAATACCGTCATGAATCACATTATATTTTCACTATAATAAAATAAATCTTTGTTTTGAACATATTTTACTTTTCAAAAGTAAAGTATGCCTTTTGAAGTCAAGTGATCAACTGGATCCAGCAACAGAAACATTCTGAGCATTGACCACAGCTGGATTTCTGCATGGGCTAACCTGGGCTGTAGACCAGGGCCCTGAAATGAATCATCCATCCATTTTCCAACCCGCTATTTCCTAAATACAGGGTCACAGGGGTCTGCTGGAGCCAATCCCAGCCAACACAGGACGTAAGGCAGGCAACAAACCCCGAGCAGGGCACCAGCCCACCACAGGACACACACACAAGAGACAATTTAGGATCGCCAATGCATCTAATCTGCATGTCTTTGGACTGTGGGAGGAAACTGGAGTACCCGGAGGAAACCCACATAGACACGGGGAGAACATGCAAACTCCACGCAGGGAGGACCCAGGGTCTCTTAACTGCGAGGCAGCAGCGCTACCCACTGCACCACCGTGCCGCACCTGGCAGATCCAGTCCTCTTTAATTCCTTTACTGTTAGTTGCACACACACACTGTTATCTCCATGTTTACACATCTCCAGTGAACTATAGGGAGTAACTGAGGATGGCTGTTGGACAGCAATTGTGGCAGCAGGAGAGCTGAAAATGGGCTCTCAGAGTGTAAAGTGTATGAGGAAGGAAGTATTTGTCATGTTATGATAGTGACAGGTCTTCAGCAATGGTCAGTGGTGGGTGATTGATTCTAGTTCTAGTGATGAAACACATGAAGGTGACAGCTTTGCAGAAACTCTGATGCCATTTCTGACTGTGCATATTGTGTAACAAGAGCTTTGGGTAACTTTTAAAGACACAGATCTTCAGGGCTCAAGGCAAGTTTTTCATTTACAGATTAATCCTTTGCAAAATTTCCATCTGTTAATAAGTGATGGCACATTAGATGTAATTGTGAATGATAACAACCAACAAGTACATCAACTCATCACCATGCACTGATATCTAATGACAGGGTGCTCATTTCAGCTATGACGATTTGCTGGTTTTCTTTGCCCTTATAATAGGTAATACATTCTAAAAAGTGATGTTGAAATGTACTGACCAACAATACCTTTATCTGAAACACTTTATTGGATCATCTTGGGTATGTATCAAGAGTGAAAAACGTGTCAGTAAACTTCCAATGAATTACTTGTCACTTTGTACAGCAGCAAGAGTTCCTTTTAAAAAATAAAATTGTTCTGTACAATTTGAATACCCGAGAAGAATGTTGAGGTGGACCAATCAGAAGGTTAGGAAAGGTCATTTGACTATGAAGCGATACAATCCAGACCTCCTACAATTACAGAACTGGACGTAAATTGAAAACAGGTAACGTTTATTGGTATAGCTGGACAAAAGTGCTATACCAGAGTCAAACTAAATCTGTTTATTTTTATGCATTTTTATTTTTGTTTTCATTTTATCTTAGTTTTACCTTAATATAAAATATGTAATATTGTGAAAATAACTGACAGAATGTTTTTAAATACTGGTTCCTCCCCCTCTCCTTGTCTCTCTTTTCAAAACAGATAGATGAAATGGATCCCAGTCTCCTTCTTTTTATTATTTAACATGACTTACTGTGCTTTCATGGCTATCAATATAATTCTAAACGTTGGCACTGAAGAGTCTTTCCCTCTTTCTCTGCATTTTTTGTTACTTTCCATCCACCCACTGCATATTTTTTACACTATTTGCTGTTCTTATATTAGTGCCTGTTTAAGTTTGGGTGACTTCTAAGTATTGACATTACATTACATGTCATGGTTTTTCCTTCACAATACCTTGGTAGGACCCAAGCAACGGTTCAAGCCCTGGCACCCCCTCCATCCTAAGAACACCCCTGGCCATTGCTGTATGGTTTGTTGGCTGTGTTTTTAAAAATCTCTGCAATTTCCTTACAAAAGTATTTATGGATTAATTTTGGCATTCATATATTTGCCTCCTAGCTGCCACACACAAGTAATTGAGTTCTATTATTCAACTGAAGTACTTTTTACAAACAGGTATTATTCAGTTTTCCATGCCCAACTCTACTATGAACATGAATACACTTACTGTGGCACTAGATGTGAGCCTCTGCAGCACGATGGGACACTGGTCAGTGGCTGTGATGATGAGAGTATATCGGCCACTGCTAATCTCAAAGTCCAGGGCTTTCAGAGTTACAACAGCACCCTGTGTGGAAATAGAAACAATCAAATATAAAAATGAGATGCCAGATTAAGGAATGCTGAAGACTGAAAATCTCAAGTTTTTACTTTATAAACCAACATCTACCTAGTTTTTAAGTAGCATAATTGGCAGCGTACTTTTTGAGGAATCACTTGGTACAGTATTATTTACAGTAGATGTTATATAAAGGAACATTTACCCTTTTTGGTGTCAGTAAGCCTCATTGAAAATTCAACAGTTTGTAAATGTCTAAATTAGCATTGCTGGCACTAAATTGTTCTCATATATTTTGGTTATATTTTCTACCATTTTCTAACCCACTTATCCAGCTCCAGGTAGTCTATACACACACCCATGCAGTGCCACTTGAAAGACGCCAGTTAACCTAACGCCCACAGCTTTGGGGTGTGAGTGGAGAACCTGGCAGGCTTGGGGAGAATGTACAAACTCCACTCAGCTAGTGAACCCCTGAGGAAACAGCATTAAAATTTGTGAAGCCATGCTGCTTCCATCACCATTATTCACATGTATAAATGAGAGCATGGTTGCACTCCAACCAATTGGCAGTACATTACATCTCATACTCAGGATGTCAGGTGGTACATTACCTTGTCAAGATGAAAAGGCCCCTGTCCAAGATATCAGCTGGCACATTTCTAGGGTGGGTTAAGGCTGCAATAAATAACTGCAGAAGGACATGCTAAAGGCAGTCGTCCTTAGTACAAAGTGGCAACAGCTACTTTGTCAGCATATTGGAGAGTCCTGTAGGCCTTACTTAGAGCTGTCGTTTAAGCAGGCAGGCCGGTCAGCAGAGAATCCAGAGGCCAATCAAGGGGGGTTTCAACAAGACGGGTTCCGTATGGGTTCTGTGCTTCATAAACTTAGAAGTTAGCTTCATAGTGCTAACTTAGAAGTCCTTCATAAACTTACAAGAACCTTCAAAGAAAAGGTCAAAGAGAAGATTGTGGAGCAGTGTGATGACAAGGGCTTAACTGGCAGAGAGGAAGAGGAGGCTAATATAATTCTAAAGATGAGGTAGGTAGGAAGGAGTTTTATCTTTGGCTTATTCCGAGAGGACAGCAGTCTAGTCACCATATGGGGCATGAGAGGATATTACTGCTTAGAGGGGGCTGGGCGGTCTCATGGCCTGGAACCCCTGCAGATTTTATTTTTTCTCTCCAGCCGTCTGGAGTTTTTTGTTTTTTCTGTCCTCCCTGGCCATCGGACCTTACTCTTATTCTATGTTAATTAGTGTTGTCTTATTCTAATTCTTACTTTGTCTTTTATGTCTCTTTTCTTCATCATGTAAAGCACTTTGAGCTACATTATTTGTATGAAAATGTGCTATATAAATAAATGTTGTTGTTGTTGTACTGTAGTATAGGGAGCCCCAGAGAGGCGTAATTTTGATTATTTTGTTAGATATCCTTTATTATTAAATCTTTCTGTTAAAACTTGTCCTTATACTTTTGCATTCTTTATAAAAAAAAAAACAAACTTAAACTTCACTGGTCTTATTGTGGGTTTCATAAATGGGATAGGTCACCATTACTAGCATACAGGCTGATGATACTCCAAACCATTTCTTTAAATATTTGGTAATGTGTGTCAAAAATATGCTACAGTGTGTCGAACATTGCCATTATTTTGTATTACAAAGCAGATTTAATTCTCATCTTTAACTTTTTACTTAAATATTCGCAATAGAGTAGCAGAGTAAAACAGCACCTTTTGCTTCTGGCTTCAAGACAAGAAACATTTAGTAGGTCACTAGTGCAGGTTTTCTTATTTTTTTTTAATCACAAACCAGTCTTGCCCTTTTTAGGGTATTTGAGACACATTACTTGTTGAATGCCTGGACAATCATCAGTGCAGAAGAATGTTCCCCTTGGAAAATTGTGGATACTCATCAGAATGAAAGAATCGAGGAGGATAGTTAGAGCAAAATCAATTGCTTTGTCAAACAACCCACCATGACACATATCCCAAACCATTCACAATCAATTACCATTAAATAGAACAGTAACTTGCGACCTAAAGGTGGCAACCAGCAACCGAAAATGGCATCCCCTGACTCACAGTTTAAGTAATCTTGCACTAAAGTATACATTCATGCACATTGCAAGAAGCATAATTCTTTGTCATGCCCTACACTCAGAAATGTTATTTAATTTTAAGCTATTAAAATAACGTATGAGGAAGACTCAGTGTACAAGACTAGATAGCCATAGATAGGAGCAGGCGCAGGGTGTACTATTGAGGTACAGTGGCTTTTAATGGGGTGGGGCAGGCCCATGATGGGCTGGCACCCTGGCGTCCCGTCCAGGGTTAACTCCCATCATTAACCCAACTCAGCCAGAGATACTTTTAAGCCCTCCATGACCCTGAACCGAATACATGAGCTAGAAAATTGCTAAAAAGGTTCTGGTGTATCATAAATTGCTCTAGCAAATGTTATAAAGCACACCTCTACTACAACACCCTTTCATGCCTTTTTAAAAGTAAGTCTAAGATCTTCTGATAACGATACATTTGAAAAATGTCATAGAAACAAAACAGGCTGTAGAATTAAAAAAAAGTTGGTGTGACCCATAATGAGCAATGTATATCCTTATAGCATATTGATTTTACGTTGTTTGAAAGCTACTGTATATTGAACTAAACGTAAGGTATGGGTACAGTTTGATATTTAGGTTTGGGAGGCCCAGATGAACCTTAAAAATAACGGCATTTTTTAGCCTCAGATGTACTGGTACATATTTACATCACATCCTACACCAATTATGGTAAATTGTTTGTACTATAAATATACAATATGAAGAAAGACTTACTGTACATTAACACATTTAAAACTTTGACATTATGAAACAATACACAAATCCTGTTAATGATATTTAGGTGACAGAAAATGTTGCTTCTTTAAATTTGTCCACATTGTCGTATGCATGCATATAAGGGACACCTTGGAGAGCATAAATCCCTGTCGCTCCAGGGATTGGCGCTAATGCCCTAATGACTTTTCTCTTCCTCCTTCTGCAGACTGGAAGATTGACAGCTGTGTCATCTTACGGTGTCTGTCCAACTGGACTCACATGTTCCTGTAGGAAGGACTTAAGACTGGAAAATTCACCATCTTTAGATAGTTCAATTAGGAACTCATGTCTGGAAAGATGTTTCCTCAATTTCTCCCTGTTTCTTTTGTGATTATTTCACTTTAGTCATATGGGGTAACCAGGGTGGTGCTCCAGTTCTTTATAGTGGTCTGGTCTGTTCTCTTACAACATATTTTAATTCTGACAAAATAAGCACATTCTTATTTTAATAAGACAGAAAATGTACACATAGCATAACATTTGGACATGACTTACTTACCTGATTTGAAAGCTGAAGCATTTTCTGGCTTTTATTTGTTTAATTTAAGAGACAGATATAACTTTTTTGTTTTTTAAATAGGGCGGCACGGTGGCGCAGTGGTAGTGCTACTGCCTCGCAGTTAGGAGACCTGGGTTCGCTTCCCGGGTCCTCCCTGTGTGGAGTTTGCATGTTCTTCCCTGTGTCTGTGTGGGTTTCCTCCGGGCGCTCTGGTTTCCTCCCACAATCCAAAGACATGCAGGTTAGGTGGATTGGCGATTTTAAATTGGCCCTAGTGTGTGCTGGGTGTGTTTGTGTGTGTCCTGCGGTGGGTTGGCACCCTGCCCAGGATTGGTTCCTGCCTTGTGCCCTGTGTTGGCTGGGATTGGCTCCAGCAGACCCCCGTGACCCTGTGTTCGGATTCAGCGGGTTAGAAGATGGATGGATGGGGTTTTTAAATATTTTGTTGCAGGTGTGAGTGTGATGTGTGTTAGAGATTGATCTGATCACCATACTGCTGTTAAGTACAGGCAGGCATAAGCGTCTGGCACGCACACACTGCCATTTCAATCGCTTGTGCTAAATCACTCTGTTTTACAGGAGCAGCCATCAAATGTGTAAAAGAGGAAATTATTGTAGCCAAAATGTGCAAGCTAAAGTGACTTCCTTCAAGCTAAATATGAAACAGTGAAATAATCTGTAAATGAAATTGTACAGAACATTTCTCTGTCTCTTTTAAGGATATGTGACCCACAAGAGAGAGTTGCTTTGGGTAGGATGGATTAAAATATTCGTGGATCCATCCTTCCACCCTCTAACCCCACTTATCCAGGGAAGGGTGCTGCTGATGCCCAGCAAGCAATGGGCACACAGAGGGACAATACCTGGACAGGAAACCAGTTGAACTGCAGAATGAACACACACACAAACTCACATCAGAGGATGATTTTGGATTTCTAATTCACCTAAACTATATGTGTTTAGACTATGGGAGGAAACCACAGCAAAGCAACGCAGACTGACATGCAAACTCCATACTGGAAGCACCTGGGATGTGACCCCTGGACTCCTTACTTTGAGGCAGCAGTGCAAACACTGCATCTCCATGTGGCATATATGTTGATTATTAACATATTTACTTTAACTGTGGCCTTAAAACAATGAGGAAAGAATACCCTTTATCTGAGACTAATTTTAGTAGCATGGTGCATTCGTTTTGGGGGCTATAATCCCCAGCCACCCCTTAAACTACACCCATGAAATAAAGGCACTTCAAAAGGGACAAACTCAACTGGCATGAAGAGTAACAATAAGTAACTGAGCTCTGCAGTCTGGTAGATCAGCCATGGTGTCTTCTTGCCCTTTTTTAAAAATCTCTTTTCTCTTTGTATGTGGTCATAAATCTTCCACTGCTGTTGTGGTTCTTAAGGTGTTTATATTTTCCATTAAACTGAATTCTTTGACAATGCAGAGGCATATTTAGTTTGTTCATTCAAGTAATAAACAAGGCCTTACAGACCAAGGGATAAATACTCAAACATTCTGCTTGATCAGATATATGGCAGGTTGATAGTCACTGTCAATGTATACATTTATCCATATACACCATGCACAGGATCTTGACCTCAGGCTGTCTGATCATTTTCTGTTCAACCTACTCTTAAAATGGATAACGAATGATTGTATTCTCAGCAATGCCATGGTAACTGCACATCTTTTCATTTTTCTCAGCCTGGCAAGCCCAATTTACCACCAGTGCAGTCCACTTTAATTATTGTACAAAGGATCTTTCAGAATTCACCTGAGAGTTGAATTAAAAAAAAATCTTATTTCAAACTAGGTTCATACCAAGTACTTCATTATTCACATCACAAACCTGGCAGCCAGCGTGTGAGTCCTGTTTTAATTAGTTGCCTGTCTGGACATAACATTGACAGTAACACTACAGTTAATTAAAAACACAGTAGGAAAAATATTGAAACAATTGCAATTGTGTTTAAAAGGAAATGAAAAACAATGCACTGGGCGCAGGCAGAAGCGGATATGGTTTGTTTGAATTACAGACCGTGGTTCTGTTCACACCAAATGTGCCTCCCACATTTCCCTCCTTAATGCTGTAGACGACTGTGCCGTTGGGCCCCTGGTCCCTGTCAATAGCACTGACAGCCACCATCATGATGCCAGTGGTATTGGGTCCCTCGCTGAATGTCACCTCGTACATGGATTGTCCAAAGACTGGGGCATTGTCATTCTCATCCACAATTGTAACAAAGACAGTTGTGGTGGCCTGTAAAAAAATGACAAATAGAGAGAGGTCAAAAAGGGCAACATAAAAAAATAATCAAATAAAAAGGAAAACCAGAAAGGTGGTCCTTCAGTTATTAAATATTGGAGAGTTCAGATTCTTTGAACAAAAAACATAGTGGCATATTTCAATTCATGTGGTATCTTTTTAGAAGCTGAAGAGTAAAATCAATAAACATGTCTAACATGTAAAACAATAAACACAAGTCCATCATTGCTGACACTGGAGCATCCTGGGTGAATACTTGGAGCAAAGGTGTACACTGGATCTATAGACTGTACTTATACTGTTCTATCATTGCGATTCCATTTGTTTTGTGTAATGGCACATAGGACAGCATCTTTGTTCTTTTGCTAATCTGAAAAAGCTGTTCTCGTTCATCCATTCTACCCATTATCTATCCATTCTTTAAAACCTGTGAACTTGCTTTGCCAGTACACAATCACTGAGATGTTCCTCATGGGGTTAATTTGTGCTTCGAGACCAATGCAATTGGGGTAGGTCTTAGGTGCTCTTAACCTGAAATTATATATATACAATTACATTATATGTCCAGCCTGGACAGGTCAAGAGCACCTAAGACCTACCTCAAATGCATTATATATACAAAATGCACTCCAAAAGTATTCAAAACCCTTCACTTTTTTCACTTTTTACTATTTTGCAGCCATATGATAAAATTGTCATTTTTTTCCCTCATCAAGCAACACTCAATACCCTGGAATGAAAAAGCAAAAACAAGATATTGGAAATTTGCAAAATTTATTAAAAATGTAAAAAAAAAATTGAATACCCCTCTGACGCAGGTACTCAGACCCGTTACCCTGCATATCTCCTGAAGCTCTGTAAGGTTGGATGGAAACCAACGATAAATGGCTAATTTCAGGCCCCTCCATAAATATTCACTTAAGGTTAAGTCCGGGCTCTGACGGCCACTAAAGGATATTCACAGAGCTTCTCCTTAACTCCTGACTTTACTCTCAGTGTGATTTTGAGGAAGATTTAGCTTTATACCACATCCAAGGGTCTCTTTTGGCCATGCCCTCGGATCATTTCTGGGGCTGGGGCAAATATATATCTGTAACATGCACATTACACCAGATTTTTCTTTAGTGTCTCCTGCTATATCTGCCTCCAAGTCTATTCAGAAGTCATAAAAAGTCAGAGTTTATTGGCAAACCTCACTCTATCCTGTCCAAAGAACAGATGATATGCCCACTTTGGCCAGGAGATGTTAGTATTTTCAATGTGTACTACCTATTGTCAAACACATGTGCATGGGAGGCAGCTAATGGGCTTGAGTAAGGGCAGTTCCGAGTCATACCAGGATGTGACAGAGCGCACTGACTCTTTTTCTCCCTTTCCTGCAGACCATTCACGGGAGATCCCACCTGGCCCTCTTGACATCACTTCTGGGACCAAGCCTATGGAAGAAGGCCTTGCTGGCTCCGGCCCCTGTGATGCCACTTCCTATCTTCCCCTTTAAAAGCCTCCTCCACCTTTTCCCTATTCCCTCAGTTCTGTTTTGGACTCGATTTTGTGCACAGCAGTGCCATCATTTAAAACTACAATTTGCAACCAGAAAACCAAATATACGGGTGGCTGCCTCAAACCTTGCTATGGCTCGGTGTGGCTTTTTTGACACTATTTACAGTTTGTTATGAGTTTGAAGGTCAGATGCACCACCAAGATGAGTTGCTTGCCCCTGGTCAACAAATTTACAGGAGTAGTAATTACTCTTGACTTGTCCACCAGATTGCCTTTATGTTATTGGTGCCCCAACTGAGAGACTTCTGGGCTATTTTTTTAAGAAAATATGGTGCCTATTCTTTCCTGTATTTCCTTTGTACCATTTGTATCCACTATAACAGTTGAAGATAATTTTGCTGGTGAATTTCAATAGGTAAATAAACATTGTTTTAAGAGTACTTCAGCAGCAAATTCAATAACCAATCCATCCATTTTGTAAACCCATTATTACTATCACAGAGATGTGGGGACTGCTACTTCTAAAAAGACAGGAACTAAAACTAGATGGGACAACCATTCTATCACTGGGCATACCCTCCTGCATACACTATGTCTTACTTAGTTCATGTCAATTCAGAATAATCAGTTTACCTAAGGCCCCCTACTCTGGGAATTAAACCATGGTTCCCAGGAGCGAAGAAGCAAACATGCTATCCAGTATGTCACCAAATGGGTACATCTGTGCTTTTTCATCCATCCATTTTCTAGCACTCTATTCTGTTCAGGGTTATATGGGGTTGGTTCCTATTCCAGTGACACTGCTCGGAGGCAACTAACCATTGACACACACCGTTCCACTGCAGAGTATACTTAAGATAACATCCATAATTCCTCACACAGTGCAATTTAGAGTCATCAACTAACCTAACATGCATGGAGATGCAATAATGCATAATTTTAATATTCTTTTGACACATTCAATTGGAATCATAAATACTGTAGGAGGGTAAATCAAAAACTAAACAGAATTTGAAAATTACCTGCTAATTGCAATGGACAGATGTAGATGTAATCCAACACGTTCATGATATCTTATGGTTTGTTTGAACATGTAGAGTAGTTTACTCTGCTTTTAGTCTAGTTGAAACAAGGTCAAACGAACACGTACGCTCCACTGCGGGATTGCACTATTGTTGAACAATGCATTGAAATGAGATTTCTTTAGTCAAAGGGAGTGTATAACCTGATGAAATTCATCAAACGATGTTGGCTCAGAACAGAAGTGAAAACAGCATGACTCAACAAAAAGCTTATGAACGTGTAGAAAGATTTAAAGAGGAAAGACTTAAGCTTAATCTGGTCGACCATCAACATCGCTCATACAAGCCCACGTCGACGTGGCAAATGACTTTATCAGAGAAGACTGACGAATTATGAATTATGTTGTTTGCGCAAGATGGGCACCCATACAGCTTACTGATCTGTACAAGCCAACATCCTTTAGTATATTTGAACAGGTTTCACTTCCTCTGCCCAAAGAAATCTCATTATGGTGTGTTGGTCAACAATGATGTAATCCTGCAGTGCAGCGTCCATGTTCATTTGACCTTGGCATCAACTAGACTAACGGCAGAGTACTGTGCTGTGTATGTTCGAGCTAACCATACAAACACTGAAAGTGTTGTATTGTGTTAGTTTCTGTCCATTGCATTTATAGCTTAATTTTCAAATTGCCTCAACTTTTTGATTTGCCTTTTATTGGCTAACTAGAAAGATTACAATAAGCAAGCTTTCAAGGCAACTCAGTCCCCTTCTTCAGGCAAGATGTAAACAAGAAGAAGGGGCCTGAGTTGCCTTGAAAGCCTGCATATTGTAATCTTTCAACTTAGCCAATAGCTTAACTTCTCACTACATCCATAATGGCTAACACAGTTCAACACCTTAATATTTCCAACAGAAAATTCAATATTTAAGCTATTAAAATAATGTATGAGGAAGACTTCATGTACAAGACTAGACAGCCATAGATAGGAGCTGCTGCAGGGTGTATTATTGAGGTAAGATGGCATTTAATGGGGTGGGGCAGGCCCATGATAGACTGGCACCCTGGCTTCCTGTCCAGGGTTAACTCCCACCATTCATCTAATTCTGCCAGAGATACTTTTAGGCCCTCCACAACCCTAAACCGAATACGTGAGTTAGAAAATTGCTGTAAGGTTCTGGTGTATCATAAATTGCTACGGCAAGTGTTATTAAGCACACCTCTACGACATCATCCTTTTATGCCCCTTTTAAAGTAAATCTAAGATCTTCTGATAATGATACATTTGAAAAATGTCATAGAAACACAATAATAAACTACAAAACAGGCTGAAGAATTAAAAAAGAAGTTGGTTATATAAAATTCAACATTTTTATTAACATCAATTTTTTTTTCCTGCAAAGAGCTGCTTTTACTATACATATTGCACTTTCACAGAAAAAGTAACTTCCAGATGCAATTATGTATATCACTAGCAAGACCACTTCTAAATTACTAGGAATTCCGATTTTCAATTTCCCATGACAGTGCCATTATTTAAAGTGCATACTTTAACATGGGAGGCAACCTGAATCATTGCTTCTCATTTAATTCCTAACTAACCACACTGTACATGGGCATGAAAAATGAATCTGAAAATTAGCATGGTCAGTTTGGGAACCCCTTACATTTGGCTGGTTTTTCTTATTATGACAACGTAATATATTACCATACTAATAAGTCTATATTTAAAATACAGTAGAATTTAGAAGACAGGCGTTAAACAAGGGAACAATATTATGGTGTAAGCTAATAAAAAAAGCAATGCATGCAGATGATTTTATTGGGGTTGTAATATCCCTCTGGTGTTACTAAATTCAATGCCTTCGGAAAATCAATATGTGAGATTTTAGCTTAGCTTTAGCTATAAGTGCTTCAACGGTAATAATTGACTTCTTATTAAGAACTTGGTTTGAAACTAAAATCTGCAGCCACTGCTGCCCTTCAGGACCATTGTTGCTCACCCCAGTTTAGGCCTTGGTACACTTTTCACTCCTTTTGAACACCAATTTGTATTTTGCTGGTTGTCCCTTTAATGTACAATCTGCTGGTAAATATTTCAGTTTTTTGAGAATAATTATGTTAAAAGCTGTCATAATTTATTTAAAAGGAGGCACATTGGTGTTCAGTAATGAAGTAGACAGCCACATTGCACAACTAAAATGAACTCCATTAAGCAAACATGTCAACCTCTGTTTTCCCAGACAACATATTTGGTTTAAACATGCCAACTCCAGTGAAATTTAATGTATTCATGTAGCAGCCAGTGTGATAGAAATCAAACATACTAATTAAAGAAAGAAACTAATCCTCAACCTGGAGAAGTCTGATAAAAACTTTCAGTAAGTCAGTGAGTCAGTAAGCAGGCAGGAGAAAAGCTTGTCCAAGAGAAAACTGAACAGGGAGCAACCTTCACAGCAGTCTGTTACAGAATGATCAAAAATAAAAGGACAGAGGTCTGTTTCACAAACAATTGAATTTACATAACAGTGTCAATCAATGTTAACATTTACTCTGATTGGTCTACACCCAAACAACTTATATAAAACAACATTATATTCTTGTTCTTCTCATATCCTTTGGGCTTAGCTGTCATCCTTGATATTTCTGTGTATATGTATGGACAGCTGATGATTTCTTAATCATCCTTTGCTACATTTTGTGTATTACAACCTACTAACCTTCTCAGTAGCTCCCTTCATTAAATTTTAAAATATGCTTATATTTTTAGATATGCACTGCAAACCAACATACTTAACTACTGTTAAGTATAAATTACTCTCTCACTCCAGCATCAGTTAAAACTGACATAGACCTAACTTAATGGTGATATGAGAAAAACTGTCCATCTGCTTGAATGCCTTATTTTGAGTCTACGTGGCAATTCTTTTTAATCAGTCCAGAAGTACATTGGTTAGCTTGTCCCTTTTGACTTTATCATGAACTAGAGACTGGGAGCCCGAGCGAATCGGGCTACAAATTCTATGTTTGTGAAATCCATACTGTCTCTGCAAAGAATTATTTGCTTTTTTAAGTCCTTGAAATGATTTTGTTATCATGGCACTGATTTGTGCTTAAAATAGACCTTTTTGGCCGATGTAATGAAAAGCTTCCTGTTTAAATGGGGCTGCGAGACGTGAACTCAGCTCTTCGGTGTACCTCATTTGATTTTTTTTTAAAACAAATTTTCAAAACAAACCGTATTTTATGACTCTAATCAGAGTCGGAGTAATAATTATGTTGGCGTGGTCATTTTAGATCTGAGATCGGCTAAAATTTAAACAATGACCGTTGTTAATACCCAGCCGTTATTACTCAGTTTGCCAATAGATGTCAGAAGGACGGATGCCAAAACCGAACTGCCCAAAGATAGATTTTGACGTACCAAGCAAAAGGCAATACGTTCTAAATTACTTATGGTTCCAGAGCTGTCGAAGGGTTTAAGTCAGTCGACGATGTTAGTCCTGGAAAGTACGCCCCACCAAACCAACGTTCCAAAAACCAACCAAACTTACTGTTATCTGCTCGAACCAACACTGACTTACTATACTCGGCCGTCCAGCAGCATCACTGAAGCATTTGAACATTCTTGGCCAATCATGCAATACTGCATCCGTGTTTGCCACATTATATTCTAACTACAAAGGCAGAGTCCATTGCATGGTTCTAACTTGTATTGAGTCGAGGTATTGACGCGAACACCATACATACGGTATATTGACGCGAACACCATACATACGGTTAGTATCAAATTATATATAAGGATATCGTAGAACATTTTATTCAAACTCACATGTGCTGATAAAAAGACACCATCTTTTGCACATGTCATTTCATGTTAAGGAGTTTGTTTCACGGATTATGCCCAAGAAATCACCAGGACCCATCCCAGGTTTATTTTTCAGGTTGTCATTCATCACTTTCCCATGAAGCACAGTCTGCAGAGTTGAGTGATAACTAGGGGTAAGGGAGGACATAGTCACATGAAAGGGGTTACCAGTAAAACTGAATGTAGTGAGAAGTCAAGCAAAATGACACCTTTTATTGGCTAACTAAACTAGATTAAAATATGCAAGCTTTCGAGGCAATTCAGGCCCCTTCTTCAGGCATACTGTAATCTTTTTAGTTAGCCAATACAAGGTGTTATTTTGCTTGACTCCTTACTACATTCATAATGGCTAGCACGGTACAACACCCTAGTACAATAAAACTGAGAAATTTTTCTAAATTTGAACTGAATCCTCAGCTACTCCACCAGTTCCGAAAATACATGATATGGCAGAAAAGTAATGAGACTGATTTTTTATTTACCAAAGTTTTTATTTTTTTCAAAAGTCAATGTTATCCCCTTCAAAGTAGTTCCCTTGGGCAGCTACACACTGATGGAGACGTTGTTCTCACTGTTGGTAGCAGCGCTGGAAGTCTTCAACCGGTATGGTCTTCAGCATGTCCGTTACACTCTTTTGGATGTTTTCTAAAGTCCCGAAATGACATCCTTTGAGGACATTTTTCAGTTTAGGAAAAAGGAAAAAGTCACACGGACTGAGGTCAGGTGAATAAGGGGGCTGGGGAACCACAGGAATGTGTTTTTTCGATATCCTTCTGCTCAATTGTGAGGTTTTTCGGCACCATTTTGGCACAGACCTTTCGCATGTGCAAATGTTCAGTCAAAATTTGATGAATGGTAAATCTGTTCAAATTTAATTGTACACTCAACATTCTTAATGTTAAACGACGGTCTGATCTCACAAGAGTGTTCACACGTTCGATGTTTTCATTGGTTTTCGAACTTGAAGTCCTCCCTGAACGATGTTCATCTTCAACGTGTTTTCCGCCTTCCAAAAATGATTTGTGCCAGCGAAAAACTTGAGCTCGGGATAAAGAATGTTCCCCATAGGCCTGTTTTAACTTTTCAAACGTCACACTTCCCTTTCACTATTCCTGGTACCTGTCTGTCACAAATCACTTCCGACACTCTTCTCCATGCACTCCACCCTGCCTGCACTTTCTTCTTCACTTCTCTTTCACACTCCCTGTTACTATGTACTGTTGACCCCAATTATTTTAACTCCTCCACCTTCGCCAACTCTACTCCCTGTATCTTCACCATTCCACTGACCTCCCTGGATCTTGGAAAGATCCAAGAGGACAATGGGAAAAAAGATCTATCACTCAACATATCAGAAAAGGAGTGGAAAGTAGCAATGCTGAGAATTCACCCATGCTCCATATGCGCAAAGCAGACAATTATTCAACTTAAAATTATATATTGAGCACATCTGACTAGCATAAAACTGTCCAAAATGTTTCAAAGGCAAGATCTAACCTGCGAACGCTGCAATCAAGTCCCAGCCTCACTGGGTCACATGTTTGGGGCCTGCACCAAATTAACACCATTCTGGACAAAAAAAATTAAGTGCCTTTCAGACAGCCTTGGTGTCACAATCCCTCCTAACCCATTAAAAGCTGTGTTTGGTGGTCTTCCAAATGGGCTTAAAGTGGAGAAGGACAAACAAACTGTGATTGCCTTCATTACACTTTTGACATGCAGACTTATTTTGTTAAACTGGAAGAATCCTAACTCTTCTGTTTTAAGTCAGTGGGTAACTGATGTTTTATACTATTTGAAATTGGAAAAAATGTAATTCTCAGTTAGCGGATCTGTACAGAACTTTTTCAAAACCTGGCAGGAACTAATCAATAATATTTTAGAATAAGATCTTAAAGCACTGAGGAAATAGATTCTCTTCCCATTTTATGGGCCATGCTCTCTTTCTCAGGGGTGATTTGTTTTCAATCCTATTTTTTGTAAAAACTGATCTATCTGTATGGAATGATTACAATAAAATCAATTAAATAAAAAAAAATGAGGACAACAATATACATATTTATGTTATGGTTATTATATTAGATATTTATTATCTATCTATTTATCTGAGTGTCTGCTTTAATGAATTCCATATCAAATAGTCTGAATTACAAATAGAAATACAGGCATGTTGTCTGACATTAACATGGTGTAATTGGTGTTTTCCATTGTGCCTCTCATTTGTAGGTCATTTAGTTAGTACTCCTGTTCTATGATATGCCAAAAATTAAGCATAGTGCACGCCATTGTCACCTGTGAATAAGCCACAGAAATGCACAGCTGCATGTTCCTTGCTGCAGGCAGAGTGTATGTAAAGGTGAACAACCTTTTTTAAGATAATGGAATTTGGACATTACAATGATCAGTAGAGAAGGGTGAGGTCTAGTACAGATTGACATTTTTGCCCCCAAGGGGGGCTGAATTAGATGCAGCGCCTGCTGCTTAGACTCAGCACCTCACTCCTGCTAGCGGTTCTGGCAATAGTGCAGCAATTTTAACTGTAGAATGCATCTGTTTTTTGAACTACAGTGTAGATGTTATTGGGTGAGAAAGCAAGTTGACTATGCTTCATTGCTTAGCGATACACTGGCACCCATTGTTCCATAGGGGTCTCCTATCCCCCAGAACCCTTAAGATACCACAACCCCCAAATCATCAGTCGAGTGTCTAAGCTTCACAAGGGACACATTTACAAGATTATTGAGATTTATAAAGATGAATTGTGGCATTTACATTTACATTTTATGCAGAGTTAAACGTTTATTTTTTTGGTTCAATTTGTTCACCAACACTACTGTATGTGGATCAATTTGTGGTCCAAAAATTAGAACTTTGACTTCTTCATCTACTTTTGTAGGGAGTGCAGACATTAATCAAAAATTATCTTGGGGTGCAGGGCAAAGCAAAGGTTGGGAACCACTGAGCCCTAAGTGGAGGATAATAAAACTGTTACATATTTCTAGATGATTACAGTAAAACAAAACAAACAGACAGAAAACCAACAAAGTTTGAAATATGTGCAATCACAAGAAAAATAATTCTAGTAATAAAAATAAATATCTATTATAAAAAAAAATCTTGGGACGGAGACGAGAAGTGATCTTCTTGGAAGACACTTTTACGTTACGTGAGACAAAGCAGTGAGACAAAAGGACAGCTGCTGTACAGGCCTTTAAATGTTCAACACGCAGTGTGACAAGCAGCTTACGCAGCTCACCAGCAGCAGTAGCAAGACAGCAGATGATCTGACCGCATCTCCTTAGCGTGCGTTCAGCCCCCCATTCCCCCCTCCCCCCCAGTATACGTCCCGCAAGAATGAGATTTAACTACGCCCTGAGCCGGAAATAAAGGACAAAGAATAGATGACAAAGTAGAACATCGTAAAGAATTCAAAAATATTGTTCAGATTTAAATTTTAAGTCGGAGACTTGTAGATTGTCTAAATCGTGTTGCCAGCAAAAATTAAAATATTCCAAAAATGTTGTTGCGGTATGAAGTCCTGTGAGACGGAGACTTTTAACATGAGATTCTTGCAAGCCACACCCTACTTACAACTATTTTCAAACAAGACCACGGTCATCTAACCTCAGTCGTATGAATGCTTTTGTCAGACACACTTCCTGCGCTCTCAGCTCTTATAAATTTTATCAGAACAATAATTTTAAATGTTCTAGATGACACATTAATGACAAAGCAAAGAAGAAAGAGCATGGACAAACATTCGAGAAAGCCATTTTAGTTATTAGAGAAAGAAACTCGCAGGCAGATATACGTGGTGTTGTCACGATATAAGTCCAAACACGGAATCAAAATTCAATGTGATCTTGAAGAAAAGTTCATTCCAAATATTGTTTTTGCAGAAGTTTTAAAGTAAAAGTGAAAATAACGCATATGTAACAATTCTCATGAAAATAACAATCTCTTTAAATTGTATATCCGGTAAACCAGACCCAGGGGTGGGTGAGCGAAGCCACCAGGGGGCAGAGCCCCCTAGTATATAAAGAAAACAAAATAATCATGATAGTTACCTAATCCCACTACTCAAAATGGCACCAAGGTGGCAAAATTATTAAAAGGACATTTGTTTACCAGAGAGGTATGAACTAATGGACAACATGAGAATATGAAATTAAGAAAACAGCACCATGTAGCCTTATTGGACCATGAACACACAGGGATCGACTGCCACCTATCAGATGAGTTGACTTGCCCAGTTTCTCATGACAAAGCTCTGTTAAGCATTCCCTTATTACACCTCCCATATCTTTCTGTATATTTTGACCTCTTTTCCACTAACCTGTGTTTGTTTGCCCCAGCACACTTCCTGACTCTGCTTGCTCAGGGGCTTCTGGCTTTAAACACTTTACTGAGGACCAGGCTCAATAATCACTTCCTTGGTCATGGATGGCATTATTTTCACTACAGAGATACTTGATTAGACTTTCCTTCAGCAGCCCTAATGTCCCTGAACTACTAAAGCTTCAGTTACCTTAAAAGATCCATGTCTCTCTCTATATGTCTTTTTAACAATGCTTTTCTTGCCAGTTACTGCATGTCAACCTCTATCAGCTCTAAGATCTATTATTCACTCTTTTCAGTCCGCCAAGACCTACCCTTTCTTTTTAAAGAGGAAGAGCATTTATGGCGACTCCTGCACTGCTTGCCCTTTCCCTTCATGGGGAAATATTACACACTTTTTGTCAGGCTGTATCTCGCTCTATACTGTACCTCCATCCTAATATGTATACAGGATTTACTGCACCATACTGGTGTCTGTCCTTCACTCTGTACTGAAATAAGCACTATTACTGCCAGACTTTCCTTCCCACTCTCTCCTAATACCTTGCAGAATTATTCCCATGCTTCTTTTTCCTGCTTGCAAAGCTCTTGTCCATCAATTCACATATCACACACTATAGGAAATGCATTTCCACTCAGCCACCATTATTATAATGAAACTTGTTGGCAGAATTCAATAAGCTGATATACATTTCCGGAAAACTGTATTTGGATTAGAATATTGAATACAAATGCAATTTTAAATATTTTTTCTTGTGTATGTAGTACAGTAGATAGATAGATAGATAGATAGATAGATAGATAGATAGATAGATAGATAGATAGATAGAATTATAATAAAAGAAGAACATTTCTGACATGGATAATGGTAAGAGAGCAGTCACAGTGATCCTGTTATGAAAACACATTTCCAAAGATACAAAGCAGCCCCAGTACAATTTCTTGACACACTGTTTAATATACCCCTTTTTAGATTTCTCAACATTGATTGCAATAGATTGCAACATGTGTTAGCTGGCATCCCACCTGGGGTGTATGGCTCCTTACCTGGCTGAGATACCTTTTTATTGAAAGGATGTGGGTGGACCGGAATCCAGACCAAGTTGGTTAGCAGTACCTTTCCTGGTTGGGAGGCTGTTACAATGGATGGACAAGTGTAGATTGCTTCGAAGGGCCATGTGCTTCCCCAGTACACTGGGTGTCAACATCCCTCTGGTGTGCATCCTGTTTGGATGCCTGCATGGCGGCACGGGAGTTGTAGTTTTGTTGGGCAACCCTCTTGGTGTCCTTGGGTGCTGCTAGGAGGCAGACTCTCCTATCACGGGGAGGTTCCAACTGACCTGGAAGTGCTTCCTGGATGCAATGTAGTAATACTGGAAATACTCTTGTGTCCAATATAACGAAAGCTGCTTCACTTGGGGTGTTAGACTCGGGACAGTACTCAGAGGAAGCTTGTCTGGTTGGAATGGAGAAGGGGAGAGTCATATTGCTTGATCTCTGGAGTGTATTATTGTATTTGTGGTAATAAAACTCTTAATTGGCGCCTGGAATTGTTTCTGTGCTGCTGTGTTTGGGGTTTGGGGTGCTACAATGCTCCCTAGTGGCTCACACAATGTATTAAAATATGATTTAGAATTAGTTAAATATGTTAAAGGTTTATAATAATAATTTCATTGAGACATTGCATTTATTTAATACACATTATATATAGCATGTTCGCAAAGCCAGACATGAAGTTGCCTACAAGTGGCTAGTTTTACCAATTTACACATTATCCTGTTTTAAACTTCACTTTTTGATCTTCCTTGTTGTTCTCACGCTATGATGAAATAACTGACGCTCATGAATGATGCTGATAACCTTTTGTGCAATTGTTTTCCCCTCAGTGAAATTTTCCTGCATTGCACAAAATTGATGTGTCAATATATAACCTTTAGCCCAAGACTAATGTCTATTATGAATGCATGAGAAGAGAATATGTGTTTATTGTGTTTCAAGTGTGACATCACTATGGACCCCATTCTACAGGTGCTAATGTTTTATGGATGAATTATGAAATTGTTGTGCTTTTACAATATACAGTTTCTCAAACCTGCTTAATCCAATTAAAAGTCATGGAAGGATGGACAACTTGGCATAAGACAGGCTGCTAGTCCACCACAGATGCCTACCCATATTCAGACCCGCATTAGAATCACAAGTTAACTTAACAAATCTAAAATGGCTGTCTTCTTCCCAACAAACCTATGAAGATATAATAGCTCTACTGGTGTAGAAATGTTACTTATCTGCATGAAACTTGTGATACTCGCACCCAGCTCTGCTCAGACTGGACCTTCCACTTCTTTTCAATAGGTATGAGGAACCTTTTGAGAGCAGGGACATTTATAAAAATGCAGAATTGAATTATGCTTTAAGGAGCTAGAAAGGCTGATGAAACTATGAAAGGCTGCACTGTTATTGAATAATGAGACAGCATGAACACAAGCAGACACAGACAAAGCAAAAAATGATCAGAAGCCAATTAGGAAAAATATCAATTGTTAAGGAGCAGGTGGCAGGGAAAAATTCAAAAGGGCGGACATCCATGTCAAAATGTAATGGCAAAACAAGCTAAAAGTAAGAAAATGTACTTGGTACAGGTCAGTTGAAAAATAGTCGCAAAGGAAAAGAAAAAAATACAAATATGGTGGCTTGATAATGGCCTATCACTAAAGAAATGAACAACTCAAAGGCAGAGCCAAAAATATAAGTGGGTGGCATAATGCCACCCCTCTAAGATGTCACATCCAGACATGACAAAAATTCCCACTTTGGAAAAATATGTGGGCAAAGTACAATATAGGAGAAAAGAAAAAACAAAAAACATCTCAATATGGGATGACCCCTGTCGACATCAGATGAAAATCTGAATAAGTATTGTGAATACATGGACATCTGGAAAGGTGCAGGTATTCAAAAATATTTATTGAATTTAGAGAAAAGCAGGAGATGGCGGGCAGCATTAAAGAAATGAGGAGACCTCCAAACAAAACTAAATCAATACAATAGAGGCCAAAAACAAAAAGATAGGTTTAAATGCTTTCGTTAGGATCTTTTCACATTAAAACTGATTAAGTCAGTGTTTGTATTGCAATTACTTAGTATGTTTTCCTTAATTTTTTACTTAAGCTGGCTGGCACTTAAGTCTTCAATCTGCCTCAATTATGATTTAAGATATAAAGAGGTAGGGGAAGTGATGGTGAAGGTGGTGCTGGCCACTGCCGAAAGTTGATTCTACAATAAAATAAAATAAAATAAAATAAAAATAAGAAGAGGAATAACCTTAGAGGTCAATCATCGCCCGAAAGCGGATAGTAGACATCACATAGTATATGTGTACCAAATTTCAGGTCAATGGGTCAAACGGCTAAAAAGGCTACAGGTGATTTAAAATCTTAGACAGACAAATGAACAGCGGCGGTAGTGTATTATATATAAAGATTTATATATATATATATATATATATATATATATATATATATATATATACAGTGGTATGAAAAACTATTTGCCCCCTTCCTGATTTCTTATTCTTTTGCATGTTTGTCACACAAAATGTTTCTGATCATCAAACACATTTAACCATTAGTCAAATATAACACAAGTAAACACAAAATGCAGTTTTTAAATGATGGTTTTTATTATTTAGGGCAAAAACAAAATCCAAACCTACATGGCCCTGTGTGAAAAAGTAATTCCCCCTGAACCTAATAACTGGTTGGGCCACCCTTAGCAGCAATAACTGCAATCAAGCGTTTGCAATAACTTGCAATGAGTCTTTTACAGTGGTCTGGAGGAATTTTGGCCCACTCATCTTTGCAGAATTGTTGTGATTCAGCTTTATTTGAGGGTTTTCTAGCATGAACCGCCTTTTTAAGGTCATGCCATAGCATCTCAATTGGATTCAGGTCAGGACTTTGACTAGGCCACTCCAAAGTCTTCATTTTGTTTTTCTTCAGCCATTCAGAGGTGGATTTGCTGGTGTGTTTTGGGTCATTGTCCTGTTGCAGCACCCAAGATCGCTTCAGCTTGAGTTGACGAACAGATGGCCAGACATTCTCCTTCAGGATTTTTTGGTAGACAGTAGAATTCATGGTTCCATCTATCACAGCAAGCCTTCCAGGTCCTGAAGCAGCAAAACAACCCCAGACCATCATACTACCACCACCATATTTTACTGTTGGTATGATGTTCTTTTTCTGAAATGCTGTGTTCCTTTTACGCCAGATGTAACGGGACATTTGCCTTCCAAAAAGTTCAACTTTTGTCTCATCAGTCCACAAGGTATTTTCCCAAAAGTCTTGGCAATCATTTAGATGTTTATTAGCAAAATTGAGACGAGCCCTAATGTTCTTTTGCTTAACAGTGGTTTCGTCTTGGAAATCTGCCATGCAGGCCGTTTTTGCCCAGTCTGTTTCTTATGGTGGAGTCGTGAACACTGACCTTAATTGAGGCAAGTGAGACCTGCAGTTCTTTAGACGTTGTCCTGGGGTCTTTTGTGACCTCTCAGATGAGTCGTCTCTGTGCTCTTGGGGTAATTTTGGTCAGCTGGCCACTCCTGGGAAGGTTCACCACTGTTCCATGTTTTTGCCATTTGTGGATAATGGCTTTCACTGTAGTTCGCTGGAGTCCCAAAGCTTTAGAAATGGCTTTATAACCTTTACCAGACTGATAGATCTCAATTACTTCTGTTCTCATTTGTTCCTGAATTTCTTTGGATCTTGGCATGATGTCTAGCTTTTGAGGTGCTTTTGGTCTACTTCTCTGTGTCAGGCAGCTCCTATTTAAGTGATTTCTTGATTGAAACAGGTGTGGCAGTAATCAGGCCTGGGGTGGCTACGAAATTGAACTCAGGTGTGATACACCACAGTTAGGTTATTTTTAACAGGGGCAATTACTTTTTCACACAGGGCCATGTAGGTTTGGATTTTTTCTCCCTAAATAATAAAAACCATCATTTAAAAACTGCATTTTGTGTTTACTTGTGTTATATTTGACTAATGGTTAAATGTGTTTGATGATCAGAAACATTTTGTGTGACAAACATGCAAAAGAATAAGAAATCAGGAAGGGGGCAAATAGTTTTTCACACCACTGTATATTGTTATGGAGGGCAGGATCCCATGCCTGGCCGGGACGCCCCTACTGCATATGTTCCAGGGGAGCAACCATGGACAGCTCAATACCTTCCCCGGGACACATGGTGGCAGCCTCCCGGGCTGACAATGAATCTCCAGCTTCCTGCCTGGCTCCATGGGAGATGGAGTCCTCCACAGCCTGTTTGGGACCTGGGTTGGCCGCTAGGGGGTGCTGCATGGAGTCAACAGCCCGGCTGGATGAGTCTTCAGACCCACCCGGAAGTACAATTGGGACCAGGTGGTCAAGCACCTGGAACGCTTCCAGATGGGCTATAAAAGGGGCCAGCCACCACCACTCAAGAGCCAGAGTCGGGAGGAGGAGGACTAAGCTTGAGGAGGAGTGGTGATAAAGGAGAAAGGAAGAGAGTGTTTTGGTGTTGTGTTTTGCTTTGGGGCTGTGTTGTAGCTGGAGGGATTACGGGCAAGATGTGTCCTCCAGCTGAAGAAAATAAAAGTCTTTGTTTATTTTGTATGTGCCTCTGCGTCAGTCTGTGCCAGGTCGGGCGCTATATAGCGCCTTTATTACTATATATTTTCGTATAGATCTGACCTGTATGTTGGGTACCCTTGCTAATAAACAGTAAGAAATTCCAAAACAGCACAAATAGACTCAAAGTCCAAAATACAATTTCAACTCAATATGCTGGCTTGAAATATCTGTTGTCAAAAAATGCCTAACCATTTCTTAGCCACCAGTATACACAAGGTGCAGAGGAATGCCTCTAATTGGAAGCTAAATAGGACAAGAACATTCCTGAAGAATACAAGTGATGAACAGGATTAAATTCAGAGCTAAGAGTTACAATTAGCCAAACCTGAAAATACTCATGGCGAATAGTGATTTATTAAAATAATTCTTAAACAATATGAAATGGAAATAGAATCATCCCAATCCAGAAAAAAAGGCATAAAAATAAACTATGTCTACTAAATAAAAATTGAGGCAGCTCTAAAGGGAATTTAGAACAAAGCATTTCCTCCCAATATAAATTGGGAATAGAGACATGATAATGTGTAGTGAAAATATCTAGGGGCTTATTTTCTTGCTGGCAAGAAATCGAGTAAGACAGTGACTCACAAGTTCAGTCCGAGGGGCCCACTACAGATGCCTGTTTTCATCTCCACCAGCTTCGAGTTTTCATTGAGCTCCAATGTTAAAGAACCAAGCTGTGATTTTCCAGTTTCTGTGTTTTAGTGTCAATCCATAAATTTTAAAACTGGAATTTAACTTTCATTGTGTGTTAAATATTTACACGTGTAATTTACAGTTCTTTCCCTTGGTTTTCTAAGATTTCTGTCATTATGATTTTCATTCCACTTTTCCAGGTGTACTAATTATTTACACCATGATTTTCTAACGATTACACTAGTGGATCTGATGCTGATGGAGTTGGTGTCTACCCCACTCATAGCTAATTGTCATTATGAGGATACAATGAAGGAAGAAAGGTCTACATAAAAAGGCAAATCAGTAGGAAAATGAAAAAGAAAACAGGTAAGAGCCTAAAATGATTAAAAAAAATGAATATTGATAAATTTTTCATAAATATAAATCTCACACAATCACTCTTTTCTAAATCCAGAATGCAAAAAAGCCCAGCTAATGAAATATTGAGATCAATTAAAGGACTCACTGTTTGTGAAACTGGGTGGAGCAAAAACTTGCAGCCACAGGGGGCCAATTTGACAGAACTTGAGAACCGTTAAAGTCAGCAAGAGGAAGGGTGCTCTAGTGAGTTGGACTCTCCCATGATCTGAGGATTGACTCTACTTGCTTAAATAACTCCAGAACACTAAAAAAAGCTAAAAAAAGGGTTAAAGGATACAATTACCCTTCTGCTCCACAAAGCTTTTTCTCATCTGGACAAAGCTGACAGCACTGTGAAGATTGTTTTTTTTTTAATTTCTCCAGTTTCTTTGATACCATCCAGCCTTTCCTCTTATGAGGTAAGCTCAGAGACATGCGGGTTGGGCAGACCTCAGTTTGTGAGACTCAAAGACTGTGTTTCTGATATTGTGTGAGCAACACTGGAGAACCACAAAGAACAGTCCTGTCTCCTTTTCTCTTCACTCTGTACACTGCTGACTATAAATATAACACCAATGTCATGTCACTTGTAGAAATTCTCAGATACATTTATAAGATACACTTATGGGACGTATTGATAAGGGAGATGAGACAGAGAAGAAGGGTCAGGTGGAGAAGTTTGTTTATTGGGGCAGAGAGTATTGTCAACAACTTTACATCAGCTAAACTAAGGACCTTGTTATTGACTTTCACCACACCAAAGAGCATCTATGCCTGATCACTCTTTAGGGAGTGGATGTAGGGGTGGTCCACTTCTACAAGTATTTGGGGGTCCACATTAATGAGAGGTTGGACTGTTCTCTGAACACATAAGAACTATATAATAAAGGACAGAACATGCTCTTCTTCCTTAGGACAATGCAATCCTTTAAATGTGGTTAGTGACATTCTTCACATTTTCTAGAACTCTGTGATGGCCAGTGTGATTGGCTATGCTGTGGTGTGCTAGGGATAGAGGCATGATAATGTGTCATGAAAATACACAGGGGCTTAGCTGGCAGAAAATTGAGTAAAACAATAACTCTCAAGTACAGTTCTAGGGGCTATTCTTGAGCAACAATTCTACAGCAACATCACTTCAGGAGAGGCCCACCGAATCAAAAGCTAATTAAAAGGCCAAGCTCAATTATTCAAAACACTCTGGACATCTTGGAGGTAGTAGAAAAGAAGAGAATGAAAACAAAAGTGCCATTATGAACAATGCTTCACATTTTCTCTGTTAAACACTAACACTGAAATACAACTGGGCCTCCTTTATACCAGCAGCAATATTCCTGCATAATGACTCACTATGACTTTGATTGCCAAGTATGAAGTCTTCTTTTTTTTTTTAATGTTCTCCCTTTGTACTCATTCTGGTGTGTGTTCAGACCATAGTGTGTTTGTACTATATATATATAATAGCCAAGTGCGCCCAACTACATTGTGCGTGTTAAAGTTGTCTTTGAAGGGCTGCTAGTAGTGAACTGGGCCCTTTGTCACACAGCATTATGATTTTTTATAAGGGAAACAAAATTACAAAAGAAAACCCTTGGACATTGATTCAATAGGAATGGCCTACTCGGAATCACTGTCCGAATAGTAATTATGTGGTGGTGCAGGAGCATTTCTGCTTCTGTCCGTTCACAGTTCGTCTCGTTTTCACGATCGTTTCCTCTCACGATCTCTTCTCAACCTTTCTCCAATCTCGCAGTTTGCTTTGTGGCAATCCAAAGAGTAAGGCAATATATACAGAGAAATGGTTATAAAAGGGGACACATAGGTATCCAAGCTCTTTAAAGCATAAATAGGGATCACTATACTGACATGTGAGCAAACCATGGTACAACTGTGAGATGCGCAGCACTCGCCGGCTACAACGTAACAATAATAATTTCTGGAACGTGCTGTTACATTGTCATTCATTTTACCCACTGTCTTTCTTTCATTCATATGTTACGTAGGCACGTACCTTTTATCTTCGGCAATCTAATTCTCTAATCAGGCCTCAGGAGCTAACCAGCGTAACACCGTCCACCACCCCTTTCGTTATTCTGGCACCCTGTTGACATCTGTGAGTAACAACAACGTACTAAACTGGAAGGTGGTCTACGCATGCGTGGAATTTGTGGACAAACAAAGATCAAGATCTTAATGAAGATTATATATAAAGATTAGTTCATTTAAAGCACAACAATTTGTTTAGTTTGAATGTCTTTGTTTTGAGGTGTGACTGGACTACTACAGTCTTTAGTAGTATAAGCCTGGAGGAGATTCTTAATGCAATGCCTATGTTTTAGCTATCTCTCTACTGCCATCTGGTGCTTCTTCTAATTCATTCTAGGACAAACAAAGATCAAGATCCAAATGAAGAGTATATATAGAGATATTTATTTATCTATGTATTTAAGTAATTAAAGAACGTTTGTAAAAAGCCAAATTTCCCCCAGGGGACAATTAAAAGATCTATCTATCTGTCTATTGTGGTACGCAGCTGGGGGTGGTACTCCACCAGACCATGAGGGGGCGACCGCCCTGGTTGCTGTGGGGACCACGGGCAGAGAGCATTGAAGCTCAGCCCTGTCGGGGCCCATGGTCACCACCGGGGTTGCCCCAATGCCTACAGAGGCATTGGTGGAAGTGCTGAGGGGAAGAGGATCAGGGACACCCGGAGTGGTTCCGGGTACGCAGCCGGCACTTCGGCCACACTGGGGAGTGCCGGAGAAAGATTGCCGGGAAGCACCTGGAGCACATCCAGGTGACTATAAAAGGGGCCGCCTCCCTTCATTCAAGGCTGGAGTCGGGTAGGGAGAAGGACAGAGAGCTTGGTGGAGAGGAGTGGAGGTAGCCTGAAGAAGTGAGGCATCGTGGAGTGTGAGGCCTGGACTTTGGGGAGTCTTGGGGGTTTTTGGTGCACTTATAATTGTAAATATTAACTGTAAATAAATCTATCTATCTATCTATCTATCTATCTATCTATCTATCTATCTATCTATCTATCTATCTACTTCAGGCTTTGCAAGAAGCAGCCTATAATCACAGCAATTTGTGTGGTGAGGCTCAGTCATTTGGCCAAACACAGAGTGCTGCCTTATATGCATCTTCACCTCCTCTTTAGCAACCCTGTTCGATAGAGAGGTAAGGATGTTGAAGACTTGATTGTTCTTCAGAGATCATGAGGAGCTGGAGTCAATATTACAGGATGGATACATTTCAGTAAGAATGACAAGATGAGGAGCCATGATGAAAATAGAAAAGGAGTCATATTAGGACATATTAAAAAAAAAGAAGTGAAATCTTTAGGGAGAGCGTTGTTGATAAATGTAGCAAAAGTCAACAAACACAAAATAATACAAGAACCAGAAAGAGCACTGAAACTAAAGACTGGGAGTATGGCAAATGTCAAAAATGTATTTAAATCAACAAACACATAAGCACAATGGGCTTAAGTGCCTGTAAGGTTCACTGAAAGCTAAGTACGCATGAGGACATGGCCAGAGAGAATCTCTACGTCGGAGCACTGACAATAGGTTCAGTAGAACGTGGAGGATGATGTGCTTCTGCATTAAGGCCCAGTGGTGCACAGACCAAGCAGCTGTGGTGCAAAATAAGCAATACAATTCCCTGAGATGTTTCACTTATTGTTTCATTATTATTACGTTTATACCAACCCTCATCAATTTTTTTTTTAGTAATTTGTACATCACATACTCAGCATTGTTACTTAATCTGCTTCTCGTAGAATGTGAAATTGTCTTTGTGGCAGGTGCTACAAGCCAGGTTCCAGCTGGGGGGCAGGATCAATTGGTCCTGCAGTGTTCTTTATGCCCTTAGGTATTGTTTGAATGTGCAAACCAAGTTAATTTAACTTTCATGCTAAATTAAACTGAGAATTGCCTGTTTTTTTTTTAATCATGAGTTTGCAGTTCTGGTTTGATATTTTACTAGTTAAGGTCTCGATCCACATGCTAGTAAAGAAGAATACACCCTAAAGGTAGGCACAGTAATAAGAAAAAAAGAAAGTACATTAATGCCAGGAATACATCGTTATGAAGACATTAGGCTGCACTGCTAAGGAAGACTGTGCTAAATTTTAAAAAGCCACTAAGAAAGCTTACATGTGCTCCTTCCACTTTTTGGAAAAGATACCAGCACTGTGATGCTCCTGTTTCAAAGAAGCACAGAATCCTGATGTGGAAAGAACGTGTATGTATGTAGAAAGTTTTTTTTTTTAATTGTTTGCTGGCCTTAGGCTGACCAAACACCTGGTGCTGCTACTGGATGTACAGCGTGCAATTCAAGTCATGAATGCATGTAGTCTGTGTGATCTCACCATGTTACTGTTGCTTGTCATTTTCCACCTCAAAGTCGTTTGATTCCAAACTTGACATTTTATTGTTTCAATTCAGGCAGTTCATTTGCCAAAAGATTTTCCTGAGCAGCAGGTGGTTCTGATATTTTCAAATTACTTAGCTTTTACATCTATATGGCTGTATTGGGCCTGATGATGATGATGGTGACAGAAGGTATCATAACAATTTGATGCTAATCATGACAAACCAGACACCAGCATCCTATTGTCTAAATTTAATTTCAGTGATGTGAAAAGTGCATGAATTTGCATGTTTTGCTTATCATTTGCATAAGGGATACAGATATTATTAAGCAAGTAAGTTAAAGTAAGCATTAGAGAGGTTTGCACACATAAAAGAAGATTCTGCTATGGCCCCACTGGAGGTTTCATGCCAAAACACATTTTATTTTTCTCATCAATCTGAGTTTTGATTGAAAATGCATGTGTCTGCAGACATGTGTGGTTGGGTGATAGGCTTTCCATCTTTTTGAATTTCACTCATTACAGAATATGCCAATTTTTTGAAGGTGCAAACTACAGATGTGCCTTCCAAATCTCAATTCACTCCAGGCATTTTCATTGCAAAGCTAATCTGAGGACCAACAACCTGCTATGGCTTTTCATTGCTCTACCTGTCTGTGATAACAAGGGTTCCAGACCCCTCACCAGTTCTACTGTTCTCCTTCCATGTCTTTGTCCCTGGGCGCAGCATGGCAAGACTTAAGTAGGAGGTGTTGTTTAGTAATTCTGCTCGACTCTTGAGATGCACCTTCTTCACCAAAGCAGTGGCACTTTCATGGATGTGGGTGTGGCTGCCATTGAAACATGATATTACTACCACTAACCTCCCTGCTGTTTGTAGGTTCATAAGGAACATTATTGTCACAAGTACAAAGTGCACAGAAATTATTAATTGTATATGCTAATCATCAGATTCCATTTTTTGGCACCATGGTTAGTGAGTATTATAAACTTACTATGAAACTTGATAAATTATATTGCAGACATTGGTACCTCTGACCTTGCAGGGAA
This sequence comes from Polypterus senegalus, assembly GCF_016835505.1. NCBI lineage: Eukaryota > Metazoa > Chordata > Cladistia > Polypteriformes > Polypteridae > Polypterus > Polypterus senegalus. The sequence goes on along the minus strand of NC_053154.1, from coordinate 215,739,266 downwards.
GATAAACCACAGGCAAACTACATACTAAATAATGGAGCTCCATCCATCCATCCATCCATTATCCAACCCGCTATATCCCAACTACAGGGTCACGGGGGTCTGCTGGAGCCAATCCCAGCCAACACAGGGCGCAAGGGAGGAAACAAACCCTGGGCAGGGTGCCAGCCCACCGCAGGGTGTGCACACACACACACACACAATTTAGAATCGGCAATGCACCTAACCTGCATATCTTTGGACTGTGGTAGGAAACCGTAGTACCCAGAGGAAACCCACACAGACACAGGGAGAACATGCAAACTCCACACAGGGAGGACTCGGGAAGCAAACCTGGGTCTCCTAACTGCGAGGCAGCAGCGCTACCCACTGCACCACCTGCCGCCCATAATGAAGCTCAGTTGTCTCAAATTTTCCAAAATTCTGAAAGACATTGACAAAGTTAACATAGAAGGATGATTACAGCTAACTGGTGAAAAAAGCCCTTGAGAACACTGGCAGATGAGGTGGGGATAAAGTTTGTGCGTTTAAGATAGAAACACAGATGCACTTCTTTATGCAGAAGAAAAAGTTAAGTATGCAAAAAGCACTGAGCCATGTTGTTGGCACAGATGTGGTGTCATTATTTAAGAATCAAATGACTCAGATTCTTGGACGACATATTTTGTAGCTAACAACTCAATAAGTGGCAGTTATCTAATCTTGTAAATGTATAGTAAATTTATGGGAGCTATATATTATTTATACTGGTGTCTTTTTTCATAAATTAATTTTTATTCTTTAGTTAGTGGATGGGCATGGTGTTATAATGCTGCCATCTTCCCGTGTGGCATTCATTTTCACTTCTAAGAATGAAACAGTTGCTAGTACTACTGTCATACAGCTCCAGGAGACTGGGTTCAAATCCCAGTCTGGGTAACCCCTACATGGAATGTTTTATCCATTTTTGTTCACAGCCCAAAGGCATGCATGCCTGGCCGACTGATGACTCAAATCTGTCTTAACGTATGGGCACAATAGGCACTGGCTGAGGGCCCCAGGAGCACAGGGCCTCACAATGTTTCTGATGCCTATGTACAGTATGTTTCTTTTTTGCTATCAAAACAGGGTTCCCAGTGCACTACCCTGCCTGGGAGTCTATGATGCTGGTAAGATGGCCCTGCAGTTTGAGTGTGATGGACTGACACCCCGTCCACCATTCCTTCCTTCTCTGCAAGTGATGCTACCACCATACTCTGAACTAAACTAAGCGGGCTTGGATGGAGGACAGTGTGGAGTGAATCATCCACTGTCCATCTGAGAGCTTACTTTGCTTCTGTTTATTCTTTTCTTTTTTTGTTCTTTTGTTACTTTGTCCAAACTCATTTACTTTCTCGATCATTTATTTATTTTCATGTTGCCAAATTCCTTATTGATTTTTCTCTTTAGCCGTCCTTTCACGTTTGCACTCTCAATCGTTTTCTCATATGTTTGCACTTTTTTCTGCTCACATGTATTTTTTTCTTCCATTGTCACAGCCTACGTCCTACTCTCTACTAAGACCCCGAACTGGGGTCTCATGTTTGCATCCCCTCTGTTGGGAACTCGTTAAATCCTGAGGTGTCTTTGCGCGGTGCTTCTCCTCCAGGGCCATCCTCGTTCTTGTTTTGTTGTTTTCTTGCTCCTTTTTGTTTTCAAGTTCTCTTCACCCCAAGCAGAGCCCGTTTCTAACACTCTCTTTTTTAGCTTGCGGACCCCTCTCTTTGTTTACGCTTCCTCTCTCTTTACCACGCCCACTCACCGCCCGTTTAAGGAAGCCAAGTGCGAAGAAGCTTTTGGTCAGGAGCTACACTTTTTGCTCACTGACAAGGCACTCATAAACAGAGGCGGACCATTCAGGCGCTCGCTTGTTTTCATTTGGTTTTTTAACTCGAAAGAAGGAAGTTGCGCGTCTTCACGTTTGAAATATTTGATCGACTTTGGCAGATCTCCTCGGATCATCTCTTATAACAACCATGGATTTACAAGGCAAAAAGGGGACTGCGGTGCTGCTGTGCGTCCTCAGCTACCTGGCGGCTTGGAGAGGTAAGTGTGGCCAGAGGCTCCGCATCTGGACCGCGTTGCTCGGTGGGTTCCGGACGCATCGGAAAGCACAATTTACAAGTATCTTTACAAAATGCCACGATGACATTTAATTTTAAATTATAGACAAACTCTTTTTAAAATATGTAAGTGTTATTTAATGTATGCTGCATATTTAAATTCCAAACGATGTCCAGCAAAAACGAAAAGCGTAACATTTAAACTGAGGAAGCGATACACGCGTGCGATGCGATGGAGATAAATAAACATTGTATTCCGTACGTTTTTAAAGTTGATTCAATCATCCCTTTTTTCATAAAGTGTGACCTGGTGGTTAAGAGTTTGAACCATGAAGCACTAAGTTGCGGTTTCAAATCGTACCTCTAATTCACAAACTGTAAACTTGCGCGAATCAACTAAATCCCTCAGATGAACTTGTTTACATATGTGTATTTGGTATAATAAAGTGTATTGCCATGGCGACCCCAAAATAAAAGACAAGTATTGGCCTCAAGATTACTCAGTGAACTGATGCGTTTGCAACTGAACAGTTTAGTTGCTTTACTCCGGTGGTAACAGGTAAAGAGATGCCCCTTTTAGAAGCACTGACATACAGTACAGCAGTTTCTCATCTCGCAGGTCCCCACGTCCCATACATACAAACTGACGCCAGAAACAACTGAAAGGTCGCAATTTGTTTACACTACCTGATGGATTGATTACTATCTCCCGCTGGATCCACATTTTAGTCGTAAAGAGGGCCCGTTTGCTTTTAAACGGGGGAGGGGTAGCTGCACTTAAGTTTGGCATCCCAAAAGAAAGGGAAATGTAAACGACAGCGGCACGCGTTACGAGCCTCATTCCCCTGTAGTTTACAAATACACATTCAGCAAAAGAAAGGCACAGGACAGCCCGTTACAGCAACGATCTTAAATCTGTCAGAAAATCGCAAACGTGTGTTCTAGTGGCAGTGACTTAGAAACGTGGAGTATACGTGACAACTAAAGACACGTGCGATCAACTCGATTAAAGAGCGTGCGGTCTAGCGAGTGACTTCACACACACACACACACACTTTAATTTAAACTCAATAAGAACCAAAGGCAGTAGGAATGTGAATCGGCTTACATGGCCAGTGTCACAAAAGCTTTAAGAAAGAGAAGGCACAATCCACATAATAAGATTATCCCATATGTTCAACGCGTGCACGGAAGTACCCCGTTAGGAGCAACACACATAGAAAAACGATTCACCAAAAAAGAGTTTATTGTGAGAACCGGCTGAATGTAGTGCACTTGTTGGAGGATCGATGTCACAGTCTCTCGCGTTTTCTTGCATTATTACGCGATCCCCTCTTCTGTTTTTCTGTTCCCTTCATTTCCAAGAAACGAACGCCGTAAACAGCAGGCAGTCTGCGGCGGTGGCGATTCACCGCAAAGTCAACATCTGCTGTCCGGTTCACCCCGCCCTGTCACTCTTCTTGCATAGCAAGTTGTCGCTTTTTTCTTTTTTTTCATCGCACTTTGATAAATAATCAAAACATGCAGATTTTTTGGGTTGCTGAAATGATCCTTCGCGATATTAAATTTGCAAACGAGTCCTTTCCCCACCACACCTCCGCCACCCACCTTCCTATTTTACCAGAAACTACCGTGGAAGTGGCCCAGGTCCTTGCCAAAAACTTCATAGTCTCATGCGTACAGATTTTTAGCCTATCAATTAAAAATGTATTATTGGTGAGAAAATTTAAATAGTCTTTCTTGTTTCAATAAACCATCCGTCCACTTTCTGTGGCTATTTAATCCGATTCAGAGTTATCATGTACACTTTACCTCATGCATACACATTTTGGCTTATGCTTGCATAATTATGTTTTTATAAATATAACGAGCATCCATCCATCCATCATCCAACCCGTTATATCCTAACTACAGGGTCACGGGGGTCTGCTGGAGCCAATTCCAGCCAACACAGGGCGCAAGGCAGGAAACAAACTCTGGGCAGGGCGCCAGCCCACCGCAGATAATGAGCAATATTTGTAAGAATTTAATGGGTTTTCTTTCAGTAATCCATCCATCAACTCTCTGATCCCGATTTCAATAATCTAGCCATCTTGACCCAATATGATCCAGTTTGGCAGGAGCCAACCCCGCATAAGAAAATCCTGTGTACATACCCGCACTCTTAAAAATACTGGTTCTTTAATGGAATTTTATGGTTCTTTACTGGGTTTTGTGGTTGACCAAGCTCCATCTCATTCTGGGAAGGGTTCTTTGCATGTGAAGTTGGTTCTTTGTTCTTTGAAAATCTTCATGCTGTGTAGGAGAAACCTGAAATTTTTAATGTATGGTAGACTATCTGACAGGACACTAACAGAATATGAAAACCTGGACCTAGCCTGTGATATTGTCCTTTGAAAATCATGACCCCTCTGCATGGATATTTACTGTATGGAGCCCGTTACAGATCTAAGTAAATAAAGGTTCTTTCTGGAACCTTCCAGTGGATGGTTTTTTGAGGAACCAAAAATGGTTCCCCTATGGCATCACTCTGTAGAACCACTTTGGCACCTTTTATTTTTAAGAGTGCACTTGGCTCAGTGTAGAGATGCCAGTTAACCTAACTGATGCATATTTGGTATATGGAAAGAAAAATAATAAAGGACTAAGCTTGGATTCAAACACAAACACTAGGAGCCTCAATAAACAAAATGAACCTCAAAAAAGTTGGTTTTACATTTAAAAACACAGTATATAGGGTTTTGACCATTTATTTATCAGTGTGACAAATAACACCACCAAATATTGGAACCATCACTAGGAAATAGGCCAACCCTATGCCTAACATATTATGTATACAGTACCTTCATGCCTCTCTTGACGGGACTGCTGCCTCTTCTAAGCTTTGGAAATTTGTGCATTTGGCTGTGAACAAAGGCAACTACTGAAAGCAGCATTACTGCTACTTCTGTTGGACAGTATTTGGACTCTTCTGTGAGGAATTTGCATGTTCTCCTTGTTATGAGTATGACTTTACTCTGTTTTTTTATGGAAACATTCCACGAATGTGGCTTAAGTCAAATGCTAAATAAGGCTCATTATGAGTTAGGGAAGTGTTTTGGGAAGGTGCTGGCATATCATCCATTTTATACCTGTTGCTGCCAGTATGGACTCTCCAGAACTGTGTGATGATAAAAGTTGGCTTCGGGAAACTGATGGATTTGAAGAGCTTGTTTTCAGGGAAGAGCATTCTTCTGTTTTTTTAAGGAAGACATGGCTTTACACACAACCAACTGCTGAATCCACCCGAATACCGTTATGAAAAGAATTGTAAAATGTACGGTATCTATCTTGTCTCTAGGAGGAAAAGATTTCACCTAGATGTTCCTGAAAAGTAAATAAATCCAAAAGGGTCATTCACACAGTCACACATTCACACTTCACACAGTCCATACATTCCACTTGAAGCCTGGCTTCATCATTCTGTCTGTAAAACCACTTCCCATAATATCTAAAGAAGACCACAGGTCACGATGGTGTAGACACAAGACCCCACCAGTGTTGTTTATTTACACCAAAGATTTTTTTTTTTTACTGCCTGCTAAGCTGTAATCCAGGACTGCCTATCATACGGCCCTCCAGGCTGTTGTTGTAACCTTTAATTACACATGCAAAAGGTCAGATGTTTTCTAGTATTGAGTTCCACTAGAGCGGATAATTCAAAGACGTGGTCACAGTGTTGCAGTGTACGTCTGGGGCTGGACTGTCCAAAAGGTGCCATTTGCAGTTATTGTCTGTCACTGACCCCCTGTATAATAATAATAAAAATAATAATATGTCTTCCCCCAGCAATTAAATTAGTGAAGAATGCACAAAATGTGTCACCTCTCTGTCCAGACCCCTTTAAAAACTTCCATAATCCTCTTTTTGTACCCAGGAGCCTATTGTAATTTTGCTTGCTCTGTAATATCCGTTACAATGGAGTAAATGTTTAATGGTACTGTATAAAATAAAGCAGTTCTACAGCTCTGTCAAAATACCAGCATCTACACATTTAGGGATTAAAGTTCATTTTGGTGCGGTTTTAATGTTAAATGGACTACTTACTTACCAAATCTGAAACAATCCATTGGTTGAAAGGCAATTAAAAATGGTTTACAGCATGTGAGGAGGATATTTTATTTAAATATAACCTTATCATTGGTTTAGGTATTTCCCATTCATCAAGGACTTTAAATTGAATGGAATATTGGTGAAAAAATGATAAATAATTCATCAAAGCTTCCAAGTTTCAAATGAGTGAAATATTAAAGTACCATATCCATCTGGAATTTTAAAAGTCTCTTCCATCCATTTTGTCATGCCATCTGTCTGTTATGTTGAATTACTGGGTCAGATCCTATCCTGACAGCATCAGGCACAAAGTAAGGACAAGCCACTGAAGCTACTGGTCATTGAAGTGTCATCTGTTTTTGTTTGAATCCTCATTCATCTTACATAGCTATAGAGAGAGGGTATCTGTTCCCATCACAACAAGCGAAAGGTGGGAAGGCAGTCCACTTGAAACTCAAAAATGTCACCTCACTATTTCTTGTTGTTACCACCTGTGACATAGCTGGCATTTCACTGCCTTGTGCATGGTCTCCCTCTTAGCAGATGGTTCATCATCCCCACGGACCAGTGCAAATTTAAGCCTCAATAGCTAAAGACCATGTCACATTTGATGGCTTTTCCCATGGTTTTCAGTTGTATTCTTCATTTGCGTAATCTTAGCGAGTTGGTGGAAGTCAGCAGTGTGCTCTTGTAAAACTATTTGCATAATGTGACATGCCAAACTACTCTCTCCAATTAGTCCACAACTTGCTCCAGTCATAGGAGTGGTCTCTGAGTGCTGTGTGACAGATTAGGGCTTCCTCGCACCCTTGTACCCTCAGACACCACGTCAGACACCAGATAAAAGTCCAATAATAGAATTTATCTATACTAATAAAAGGCAAAGCCCTCACTGACTGACTGACTGACTGACTGACTCATTGACTCACTCACTCACTGACTCATCACTAGTTCTCCAAGTTCCTGTGTGGGTAGAAGGCTGAAATTTGGCAGGCTCATTCCTTACAGCTTACTTACAAAAGTTGGGCAGGTTTCATTTCGAAATTCTACACGTAATGGTCATAACTGGAACCTATTTTTCTCCATATAATGTAATTGAGTTGAGCTGGATGGCCGTGGGGGGCGGAGTTTTGTGTGACATCATCACGCCTCCTACGTAAGTACGTAGAGAACAAGGAAGACCTCCAAACAGCGCTGAACAAAAAACGCCATTTCACAATTGAGAAGGCAGAAAAAGATTATGAAGCAAGTGATGCATACAAGCGTATTCATAAATACAAGCATATTCATAAGTACAGCTACTGCGGAAACAAAGCACGGCGTGAACCGTAAGTTTATATTAAGTTTATAGACACACTCCCGCTGCCATTTGTCATGCCTACGACGAATGACGGTATTCGCAACATACAGGTTTACTGAGAACATTAAATAAACACATCCTCCAAATACGAACCTGACTGCAAGAAATAATGATGATCAAATCCTTGATGACAGCAACACTTACAAAACAATTACTATATATTGACAATCATGTTACGTTATTTTTAAAATGTTCCCTTTTCTTTTTCATAACTTCTTTAACACACTACTTCTCCACTGCGAAACACGGGTATATATATATGTATATATACCCCGATCTACATACTCTCAAATAGACAAGCCACACGCTGTGGCGCAATGGTAGAGGCTTCGCCTCTAGTGTCGACATCTGAGGTTCGATTCCCGAGAGGGGATGCACTGAGTATGTACGCGCGCTTCCCGATTCATTTTACCCTCGCATCACCTTGGTTTGAGACGTATGAACAAATATGCAGTTAACGCAGAATCATGTTACGTTATTTTTAAAATGTTTCCTTTTCTTAGCACAAGCACAGCTGAGAAGCTTCGATGCATATACTCCATAACGCGTTAAAAAAATAACGCATTTAATCACACTTTTAATTCCAAGCAAAGGGGAACTTTTGTCAATGCATGATTTCCTGGTACATCGACAGTACCGCCGCTCCCTATACGCAGAGTACGCAGTCCGCGTAGGGCACCAACCCAGCTGCTCAAAAAAATCATTTTTATGTATTATAATAAAAAATTAATATTAATAATATACATATACAAATAAACAAAAATATAAACGTATATATTGCATTTTACGGTGAACGCAGAGTAGGTTAAGCACACGTGATGACGTGCGCGCCCTCACCTCTGTTACGGCTGCCTATTTGGCCAAAAATGATAATAATTGAACAATATGCCTGCTCCTGGAAAGAGACATCAACAGTCCGGCGCCGAGAAATGAAAGAAAAAAAAAGCCCAAGATGAAGCCCGTACACGTACCCAAATCTCTGGATTGCTCTGCGCATAGCAGTGACGATCTATGTAACTGTTGCCTCTGCTGAGCGAAGTTTTTCTAAAATGAAGCTCATCAAAACGTACTTGAGCTCATCTATGGCACAAGAGCGCATGAGTGGTCTGGCAATTGTCAGCATCAACTCTGAATTAGCAAAGGCTTTATCATATGAAGAGCTCATTTACGACTTTGCCTCAAGAAAAAGCAGAAGTGTGCCTTTGTAAATTTTGAACTTTGGAAAGCTCCAGCAGATTACAGTGTTGATTTTATTTCAGTTTATTATTGTTTATTTTATTTATTATAAATGTTTTATTTAAAGTGTAATTTTAGTTTGTATTTTTTGCTGTAGAGCTACAATTGTAATTTATAAATCATACAATTTATTTATGTATTTACTTTTATTTGAATAAACTTCTATTTTGGCCCCTATAGTAGGTGTTTTTTTATTATTTTATTTTTACTTCCGTAATATTTGGGGGAGGGGGCACAAAAGTAAATTTCTGCTTAGAGCACCCATTTGGCCAGCAGCGGCCCTGTACATCGATTACATTGATGCACACATCAGAGCTACAAAAATGTTAGAGTCGGAATAAAGCGCGTTCCTACGACTGATCGGAGGAAAATTTCATTTCAAAAGACTACCCAACGGAAGCCTTGATAAAAGCACGGTTTTGTGCACACTGAAAAGCAAGCAAAATTAGATGTATTACAGAAAGCGGACTTTGTGGGTCTTACTGGGGATCATTGGACTTCCGTGACCGTTGGTAATTCTAATTACATCCAATTACAAAATGTTCAATGACCACACTGTTTTAGCCTAATGTACAAAATAATTTTGGCTAAGGTTACTCAGAGTTTAAAGAGTAAGCTGGTCAAATTACCTTTTATGTTTCTGCCTTATTTTTTTAAGAAGAAAAACTGCACTTTCTGTTGAAATTTTGGTTATTATTATTTAAAGACAATACCATTCTGAAAATGTACTTAAAGTACTTAAAATACCACTTTATTTTTAAGTCTGCCCAATTTTAACCAGGGATGATATTTTTGTTTCTGTTTTGAATTCAAATGCAGTTTAAAAGCATTTTTTTTCAGAAATTAAAAGAGCTTGAGTTTACAATATTCATGTCCATGTCTATTATTTGATTCTGTTGCCCACTAAAACCCTTTTAAATTAAAAAAAAAAACATTTGCGATTTGGAGCAAATTTTCTTGTGTGATTACACACGATTAATCAAGATTAATTCTTACACAGCCTCTAATTAATTGGATTAATTTTTTTAATCGAGTCCCACCCCTAATATATATATGTAGATATATACAGTATATGTAGATTTGTATATATATATGTGTATATACAGTATATAAGTAGATATGTATATGTATATATGTATATATGTGTGTGTGTATATATGTATATATATTTATGTATATGTATATGTACTGTATATATATATGTGTGTATATATATATGTGTATATATGTGCATATATGTATATATATGTCTATATGTGTATATATATATGTATATATGTATGTATATATATATGATGTGTATATATATGTTTATATGTGTGTGTGTGTATTGTGAACGGCACCCGAGCACAGACAGGCGGACATGTTGTTTCTCAAACCACCACACGTTTATTTACTACAATATTTACAACTAATTGGTCACAAAGACCCAGTCCAATGGTCACACAGACCCAGTTTAGTGCACAAACAAACCCCAAACAGTCCTGGCCACAATGCCTTGTCTTCGGGCCGCCTCCACTCTCCTCCTGAGCTTCGTCCTGCTTCCACCCGACTCCAGCTTCGAATGAAGGGAGACGGCCCCTTTTATAGAGGACCCGGATGAGCCCCAGGTGTTCCCGGCAATCCTCTTCTGGCCACGCCCAAGTGTGGCGGAAGTGCCGGCTGTCCTCCCGGCTGCTCTCCGGGCGCCGTCATAAATCTTCCCCCCAGCACTTCCTGGTGTGGCAGGAGTGCTGGGAAACAAGTCCCAAGGCATTGGGCGCCTCCTGGCGGTGACCACGGGCCCCTACAGGGAAGGGCTTCCATGCCCTTGACCCGTGGCCCCCAAAGCAACCCGGAAGGCGAACCCCACGTGATCCAGGCAGGGCTCTGCCCCTTTTCCGGTCCCTCCTGGCGTCCCGGCCGGGTCATGGCCCCTGGCATCCCTGACAGTGCCCCACAGCCAGCGAAGACCTCTGTGGGTAAGAGCGACCCGTCCCGAGGGCAGCAGAGCCCAAGCGGGTCCCACTCGAGGATAGCCGGGTCCGCCCGCACTCCTAGCAGGGACAGGTCGGAGACACAATCTGAGCACCAACCCATGGTGCATCCCTGTGCCTCGCACAGGTTGTGCTCCCCCCTTTTACCGGCACCCCGGGGCCTCCTCGATCGGCACCCCTCCGAGACCTCCACGCCCCTTTGTTCCGAGCCACTCGTTCCCCCGTAGGCTCCTCCAGCTGTGAGCGCACCTGCGCACCAGCAGAGATCATTCCGCAGACGGCCCGACATCAGAGGGCTGTTCCACCACGAAGAGGTTCCTTCAGCTCGCCCGGGGTCCGTCCCTACAAAAGAGAATACAGGGGCAGAACCGCTGCCAAAGCACCCAGCTCGTGCCATGCACGGGCAGCGTTCTCCCCTCCAAACACCCCGGCACTTGCCTGATCGGCATCCTCTCCGCGCCTCCATGTCCCTCTCGATGATGGAGCCGCCGGCACCGCCTGCGCTCTCTCCGCCGGCCTCAGGGATTCCCTCTGCCGCTCCAGAGGGTGGCCAGCCGTACGCGTGCACCCAGCAACGCGTCTCACCGTGTTGGAGGAGGCAGCACCCAGCCGCTTAATCCTCCCTTCACTCTGGGACGCCTTGACGGTACGCGACTTTGTATTAACTAACACAAGCCCCTTTCCCGTCTGCGTCCCTTTCATATCGGAGGAATCGGCACCCAGCCCTTTATTCCTCCGTTCACTCTGGGACGCCATGACGGTTTGAGACTCCTTATGGAATAAAAGGCGCCTCTGTCCCGTCTGCGTCCCTATAGTGCGGCGCAAGACCGCAGCCAACTCGGGCGGCGGGCGCTAGGACCCGGGCACTTAGCAGCCCGTGTCCATTCAGCGTCCTCGGACTCCCCTCGCCCAGCGCATACAGCCCGCGGCGCCGCACCTCCTGTCGGAGGGCTGCTTACTCGGAACTGATCGTTAACATCACAGCCTTTTCAACAGACCCTCCTGCATGCTGTACGGAGTCGGCTGTACTCACCGTCTCCGCTGTACCTCTCCGGCTGGAGATTCCAGCGTCGCGCCGTCCCGTTGTTGATTGAAACGTTCTCAGCGCCGCGAGCGCCTTCCTCTCCAGTTCCAGCACCTCAGCCCGGAGGGCACATAGCATCTGTAACACACGCTGCTCTGTGGGCTGAAGGGACAACCCCAGCTCCGCCAAAGCAGCCGGCAAAGACAGGAAGTTAACCGACGCGGAGCCTACCTGTCTGTCAGCCTCCGGCGCCGCCACTTCCTGTGGGCCTTTCCTCCGCCCAATCGGGTCTTCCCCTGCCCGTGATGGACATTCGTTGGTCCCGCCTCTGCAGTCATCGGCGGGTACACAAGACACACCGTCCAATCGCGTGCCTGTCAGGGGGAGGGACTTCTGGTCCGCGGCCATCTTGGCTCCCCTTCTGCGGCGGCGACGTGCTTGCCGGCAGCCTTGTTGTTGCCGGCACCTTTTGAGCTGCAGCGTCTCCTCCTCCGCAGCCCTCGCGGCTGCCGCTGTGCTGCCGGAGCCCGCAGACCGGCATGCGCCTGCCACTGACGTGGATCCGGGAAGCCCCTGTCTGCAACAAAGAAAACACGCCCGGCCCCCATGGGCGGCCGCTAGGCAGGGAACTCACCTCCCCGGACTCGTCAAACCGAGGACACCTCCTCGGCGTGGCCTTTCTTGACGCCATGCCGTCCCGGGCGCCTCCAGCAACGGCGCGCTCGTTGGAGACCGCTGCACTCATTGTAGGCACGCCGCCCTCCCGCATCAGGGAATAACGGCCCTCCTGCGGACCCCTGGCGGTCCGTGGGGTTCCTTTACCCCGCGGGGCTGTGTGCACGCAGCACCCGCGGTACGTGGGTGGGGTCCCCTGCTGCACCGGGCCGTCCACAACAATATTTTGTTGATCAGGTCTCCGCCTTGAAACAGGCGGAGCATCCTGCCGACTACGCCAGATGTGAACGGCACCCGAGCACAGACAGGCGGACATGTTGTTTCTCAAACCACCACACGTTTATTTACTACAATATTTACAACTAATTGGTCACAAAGACCCAGTCCAATGGTCACACAGACCCAGTTTAGTGCACAAACAAACCCCAAACAGTCCTGGCCACAATGCCTTGTCTTCGGCCGCCTCCACTCTCCTCCTGAGCTTCGTCCTGCTTCCACCCGACTCCAGCTTCGAATGAAGGGAGACGGCCCCTTTTATAGAGGACCCGGATGAGCCCCAGGTGTTCCCGGCAATCCTCTTCTGGCCACGCCCAAGTGTGGCGGAAGTGCCGGCTGTCCTCCCGGCTGCTCTCCGGCGCCATAAATCTTCCCCCCATCACTTCCTGGTTTGGCAGGATTGCTGGGGAAACAAGTCCCAAGGCATTGGGCGCTCCTGGCGGTGACCACGGGCCCCTACAGGGAAGGGCTTCCATGCCCTTGACCCGTGGCCCCCAAAGCAACCCGAAGGCGAACCCCACGTGATCCAGGCAGGGCTCTGACCCTTTTCCGGTCCCTCCTGGCGTCCCGGCCGGGTCATGGCCCCTGGCATCCCTGACAGTATATATATATATATATATATATATGCCAGCAACACTCATGACAATGGCAACACAATTACATTGTCAATTATGTTACGTTATTATTAAAATGTTTCCTTTTCTTTTTCATTACTTCTTTAACACACTACTTCTCCGCTGCGAAGCGCGGGTATTTTGCTAGTTATAATAATAAAGTGCACAAAGCACGCTCCTCTCCACAATTCTCCAATAAATCAAAAACAATCACAATACACAATCCTCCTCTCCCAGACGCTTAGCCACCCTGCCTCCCAACTCAGCTCGTCTGTCTGGGATTTCCCACAGTCCTTTATACTTCTTGACCCAGAAGCATTTCACCCTCTCTGTCCATGTGACCTGGAACACTTCCGGGTCAGATAAAAATCCTTCTTTTCTTCACCCAGGAGGCACATCATTCCCTTTGTCCACGTGACTATGACGTACTTCCTGGGCGTAAGGCAAATAGTCTCTGAGCCTCCCTGCAGCGACTCCTGGCGGCCCCCATGGTATCCAGCAGGGCTGTGCATTAAAAGTCCATTGTCCATTGTTCCCTGCTGGCATTTGGGGCACCTCTATGCTGCAAGGAGAGCTCCATCTGGCGGCCTGGGGGTATTGGCTGGGATGAACGGCCAGCCACGTACCACAGCTGACAATCAGTGAATGCTTGACTAAATACTAGCTATAATTCAGTGATGAAAAATAAGGAAAATGGGTGTTTTGGACCACAAAAACAAAAGAGAAGCTTTTTTGTCTGATGTCTTGTGTTTTATGTACCACGACAGAATGGAAGAAAGAACAAAAAAAAACAATTGAAATTCCGGCTGAACTCAGTGTACTTGTTAAAACTTCATACGGCGATGGCATTGTCAGGCAACGCATTACTGGCGGTCATAAAAAATGACGAGTATGACTGTGCTGGAAGACCGGCACACAATCAGTAAAAAAGACATGTGCAGCAATTTCCAGTTGTGTAAATTGCCATGGTCTGGCGATGAGATCATCAAAATCAGTCCACAAGTCTGACATACCCGCCGCTTAAAAGTCTTGTAATGTGGCATCATCTTAAACGATCTAAAGAACAATCCGTGCGACCATTTGTGTGTTTCACTGTGAGAGACTGATGCCACTTATACATATTGAAACTGTCTCTGTCACTTGAGTTAACACAAGTAAACACTCCCCTCTGTGGCAAACGCAGCTTGTTACAATTCAGTGGAAACCTGCTGAGCTTAAGTTGTGGCTCTGACGCAGACTTGGAACTTCAACCCCACAAGTGCGATCCACCTTAAAAGGTTAAGAGCTTACTTAGATCTCCCTGTGGAGCACTGAGAAATAAGGCCCATGGCCAAATGAGGTAAAAGAGAACTCTAGTTGTCCAAGTGTCTTACTTTGTAACACATCTGCACAAGTCAGCCCTTTTACCCAATATTAGGGTCTGATGTACCACAGCATACCCTGGCAGTAATGAACTTTGGGAGGGATGATAGTCAACTGCTGAATTCATAAATATGTTAATTTTATTGCTCAAATGCACTGCATATGCAACAGACATGAAAGTTAGTACCTGATATTTTACCAAGCTCCTATCTCCCTGTTTCTCATGTTTTTAACACAATGATTACATGAATTAATTATCAATACAAGTGGGTGGCACATTGGTTAGCATTGCTTTCTTGCACCCTCATACTGGCCTAGTATGAAGATTTAGGAAATTCTCCCCATGTCTGTGTAGGTTTCCTTCCAGATCCCAAAGATGTACTAGTTTGGTAAACTGGGTCCCTTAAACTAGCCTTCAGTGTGGCCTGCAATGAACTGGCATCCTATCTGGGGGTAGCTTAGCACCTGATGCCATTTGGAGAGAATGTCATAAACTCAAATAGGCCTTTTCAAACCTGCAAGTTGTTGTAAAGAAATGGATGGATATCAGTATCAGGCTAAACATTCTTTCTGAAAAAAATCATCTTCACTTGCATGTAGCTGTTTGATGGCATGTCAGCAGAATGCAGTTTGTGGAAATGACTTTAAGTTGTTAAATTGTCCATCTGATTTGAAACTCATAATTGAGAAACAAAACTGTTAGTTTTTCCTGCTTTTATAGAGGCAGTGAAAGGCTCTTTTTATTCAGTTTTTTAACAGGTCTGTTCCAGAATTAAATTATCAGTGATTATTTGCCATTGGCACTATAAAACTGTAAGTGGAAATACGTGCTTGTAATCCTTGGAACATTTCACTAATGGAAAGGTACAATTTTAATTAAGTTGGGTGGTCTTAAGGCAGTAAATGCTGTAATTGCTACAAGTACATATCTAATGAACATGCTTGTTTCAAGGAAATTAAAAAATGGTGCTATTGGACAGCAAGTTCTTTGACAGTGTAATCATCAAGATACACAGAAAACTTTTTCAGTTAGTATTTTATGAGGTGCTTTCAATTTTGAGGAATTCAGCAAAGCGTAAAATTCTCAAATGTACTTAATCCAATTTAGGGGCCCTGGAGCCTATTATGGTAGCATAGGGTATAAGCCAACCCTGGATGGGGTACTAGTCAATCGTAGGGCCTACACATACAATGTAGTTGTGGGGAGAAAACTTGAATACCCCAAAAAAACAACACAAACACATGTGGAGAATACACAAACTCCAAACAGATATGAACACAGAACTCTAGAACCATAAGGAAGCAACGCTAACTGATCTACTGTATGACCCTCTCTAGCATGAAGTTTACCAAATCCAATATGTGGTTTGGATTGTTATTCCTAATGAATCTGGTAATTCAGTTTTATTGCTGATTGAAAACAAGAAACGAACAAACACCAAAAGCTTTGCCTGCTCTTTTCAATCAAATAAGACATACTGTAGACCGTGTCTGTCAGTGAAAGAATGTGCATGTTAATTCTCAGCCCCAGGCATGAAAATGTGTACTGTGCCATGAAAATGTTGTCAGCGTCAGTGCAAACCATCGTGGCTAAGGTAGGAAGCATATGTTAACATTTTATATTAAATAAGGTTGTTTGTATGTGGTGTCCTTGTCAAGGAGTACATCTGCTTTCAGTTATACATGGCGCTTATGGGATACATAGAAATGTGCCCAGTTCATGAAGAGTTTGAGTATCTCCTCGCCCCTGAACTGGACCAAGTGTGTCTGACTGTGGTGGATGATATGCAGAACCAGAATCACTTTTACTTGCCAGTACTTAATGTACAGGAATTATAACATAACATAACACAGCATCACATACAAAAAAACTTAAATAGCATAAGTTAAATCTACTCTCTATATATAAAATCCTAAGCCTAAAAGTGCAATGATTTTATGTGACTTTTTATGTTACTTTTTTGTCACAGTTTAAATCGGTCTTATTTTAAAACCTACATACTGTATATATGTTTGGTATCATTCTTTTCAGAATTTGTCAAGCTTTAATGTGATGTTGTTAGATTTTCAGATTCCTATTCCATTTTTAAATTATAAACTAAAAAATAGAGATTTAACCACACCCATGTGGTCAGAAATAAAAGACAAAGAGTAGGGCAGCTGCTATACAGGGTTTACAATGTTCGAAGTGCAGTGCGAGATGCAGATCATGTGGCACGGCAGTGGCTGCAGCAAGTCAGCAGCTGATCAAGCAAAGAGGAGGTAAAAAAACTATTTGTTTCTTATTGTATCACTGTGTAAGAGGGGGTTTCGGAGGAGCGACTGCATCTCCTTGGGGTGTGTTCAGCTCCCCTCTTCACAACACAAGCGGCAGAGACGCAAAGTGGCTGGCGTGTAGCGCAGGCCAGGGGTTGTTGGCGAGAGAAGCAAGCAGGGGGTAACCTTCTAATAACATATATAATAAACAGTTCCATAATAGTGCAATTATAAAGGAGACAAATGAAAGCATTTGTGTATAGTTGGCATGCACATGCACACACATAATGTAAATATCCATATACTGTACATATACATACCTTTGTACAGTATATGAGAGAAGAAATTAGTAAGTAGGGAAGAATTGCTAAAGTAATGATTTGCAAGGACTATGGCTCTGGGAAAGACAAAGTTCAGGTATCTATTAGTTTTAGTTTTAATTGACCTAAAGTGTTTATCAGACGGCAGTTTTTGTGGGTAAGTTGAGTCCATTGTGATCCTTTTGACATGGTTAGTGACACTAGATGTATATAGGGTCAGAGTGAAGGATTCAATGCTGTTAAACAGCATGGCATGACATATTGGTTTACAGCTTGAATCGACACATATAAAACACACCGTTATCCACTCTTCCATAGGCACAAAAACAAAACTAAGTTAAGAGACAAGAAATGGAATCCATTGTTATGAGCAGAACACACCCATTCATATTCTAATGCTGAATGGATCAGCTACTATACTTCAGAATGAATGTACGCAATGTGAATAAATCACTTTATGCATTTGTTGCTCTGTTCTGAGGATCTAAATCTGACATTATTTGAAAGTTTACTACAACAAAACAGAGTTGGCCTGCTACAGACCAGTAATTTAACTGCTTTTTTTCCAGGCAGATTTTGTTCTTAATACTAAGATTGACAAAGCAACATAGAACAAAAATGTAACAATAAGCATGTGGAGTTAGCAGTATTTTGGCTGCCTTTTTAAGGCATCCATCTGTGCTCCTACTAGCTAATCAGCAATGGGACATTAATGGCTTAATCAGAGTGACCACTAAAATCATTACTTTGTTTTCCTGTGGTGTAGCCATTAAGTAAATGAATGCCTAATGCTGCTCAGGTTGAAATGATATTTGATTTTATAAGTCATTATGTGCACATAATGGGTTTATGTAGGTAATCTCCAGGAAGCGGGACTAGCACTCAGCTTTCAGATTCTTTATAAGCAAAAAGCTGGCTGAACTAATGGAGCACCCCATCTTGAAGTTGACTGTAGGGGGGCTGTGACATTATTGAACCTCTGGCAACATAGTCGCACTGAGCTCTGTTACACCTGTAATCATTTGTCTCAGATCAGAAGTTGATGGCAGTGTCTGTGTGTTCGGCTGTGTTATACTTTAATTCCTTGACGTTGTCTTCACATAGTCGGCCTGATCTGTGAATTCAGTGATGAGTATCCTTTCAGTCAGGATGAGGTGTGAAATTGTTTGCCTGTCTCTCAGTATTCATATGGATGTGTGAAATCATTGGCCTCCTGCTTTAAAACAGTTATGTACTCTTGTTGCCAAATTGTCCGTCATACAAAATATGCACCTAAATCTGGAGTGTGGCATGCAACGTGAACTGTGGTTATGGCTGACAAGCAGCTTTGCCATCTGGGAGTTATATTGATGCCACACAAAAACAGTTTTTTCTTTTTTTTTTCTATCGGGTACTAAATGATGAGTAAGCCGCCAACTTTGCCTTCTTAGAAAATGCATGAAAAGTATCAGTAGACTTACTCTTATAGTTTGTGATGGAGGCAAGCAGTGAATCTATTTGACACGTGTCTAACAATAGTATTAAGTCAGGCAATTCAGATTAGATAAGAAGTGTTCTTAGGGAAGTACTAGATTGGAAGTCTGAGGCTTGACTCAAACTACAATGCCATATTCAGCATGGAGAGGGCTGGGCATTTGAACACTTAAGTCATGGATTTTTTGACTCTCTGTCTCAATTTTCACTAGTCTTATTGTTTTTTGTGGCATGCATACCGGTTCCAACACACACAATAAATATTTATGGATTACGTATGAAATTAAATTATAAAAAAGTAAATTGCTTCTCTGAGTAACTGATAAAATTTGTAACAGGAATCTCGACCCCAGCTGTGAATATGCCTGCCAGTCTTTCAAAGCTCAGAAAACATTTATTATTAATGGAATTGACAAACTGCAAAATAAATGACAGGAAAAACTATAAATGTGGGTGATATTTTTTGCCACCATCCCATGTCGGACTTGCTTATGTATATTTTTCTGATAAAATTGTTTTAGTAAAGGCCCTTTCCTAGGGTGAGATGGACTGCTTAACAAAGTTGTTTAGGACAGCAGGTTGACCCCACGAAATGGATGTAAAAATACAAACTGCAGGATCCAAAAGGCGCACAGACACTTATCCCCCCAATAAACATTTATTGCTTTACATTTCCTTGCCGCAGGTTTCTCTCTGGTGAACGCATTTGCCCGCCAGCAATGTTAATTTTCTGAGAAAGTCAGATTGTGGATTCCACTCCTTGGCAGTTTCTTTCCTGACAGTTACTTGGATTAAATACATAATGAAAGACAACACATTAAATAAATAGTCGTATTTTCATGTAAAACCACTGAACTGGAGCCCGTCCATGGTCTCTTCATCACTTGCCGCAGCTGGTGCCAGGATAGGCTGTGGTCGTCCATGACCCTAAAGTGGTTGAAGCAGTTTTGACAATGTTATGTTATGGTACATTATTTTCTTGCACAATCTCATTGCTAGCTCCCTTGGGCAAGTTAGGAGGCAAAGTAAATTAGAAACTCATTCAGATTGATAGATTGGTGTAAGGAGTTCCCAGTTTATCGTGACTTACAATAATGATAGGTTTTGTAAAAGACTGATGGACTATTGTATCCAGACATCCTAAGAATTATGAAAGATGGTACTTTGCGAATATAAGAGTGATAATAAAAGTGTAATGTGCTATTGTGAGATCTGACCCCAAAAGCTAAATAGTAATAATGAACCTGGCAAAGCATACTTCCGTGTCATAGGGAGATCATTTCTGTTTTTTCATGTGTTAAGTACTGTTCTTGTAAATGCAAAAAAAGAAAATAAAAGAACAAAATTAAAGATCCAATGATTGATTGATTGACCAGATTTATGAAATTACCAAAGGTTTTGGGCTCAAGTTGTTTATGTATACACAAGAAAACATGAAATGTACCTTTACAGTTGCATCCAGTAACTGACATAAATGAAATACAACAAATGAATACAGACAAGACAGGTTCAAACTTATACAGTCTTGTCCGAACAATTTATAAATGGATGTCTACACAGTATGTTAATCATGGGAATGTTGTCATTTTAACAAGGAAAAATAAGCTTAGAAAAGCATCTGACAAATCTGTAGAGTCTGATTTAGGAAGCAGAGTCACTTTTTCTGCTTTAGTTTTACACTTACCCTAAGCTTCTAGCATTTGCTTCTCTGGCTTTGTCTCTCTGTCTGGCTCTTTCTGTAGTCTGTCTGATTGAATACTCTGCACATGTATAATGCACTAAAAACTAAAGAATAATCACCACTGCCTCAGCCATCGGTAATCCCAAAATCTGAAATAACTTGGAGGATAATAGGAAACATAACAGAACAGAGCATTGCTGTTAGGGTGGAATGGATCAATATATCAGATGAAGCACAGTTGCTAGATCTGCTTGTTGCTATACTGAGTGGCAGAGACTGACTGAAAAGTAACAAGACTCTATGTAGTCCTAAAGGGGTGTTTAATACACTAATAAAACAATAGAAATAACCCGATTATGAAAAATAACTTAAGGACATAATTTCCTTCTAGGATTCTTTTTGTTTGCTTTGTCAAATTCATCTTTTCTTTACATGAGCCAGGTTCAGACAAGTTACACAAGTGGCAGCACGCATATACAACACGACTGATGTAAGGTTACATGCCAATGTGTGTACATAGCGAAAGCTACCCTGGCAACTTGCCGAGCAATGGTGTGACTCACTGAAGAAAACTGAATTACTGATGACATCACCGAGGCAGGGATGCAAAACATAAGCAAATAATTAAAATGCTTCATTGATAAAATACATATTACGAAAAATGATAAATATATGCAATTCTGTCCAATGATGGTCCATGCCTTGTACTCTAGATTACTGGGATAGGCTACGACCCTGCTCAGGATTAGGCGGGCTTAGAAAAGTGTATGGTATGACAAATATAGAATAGGCATCACCAGGTCAGGTCAATTACATACAACTGTGAAAATGAGGTAGTGCCAGCTTATTAGTCTTAGAGAAGGTTAGCCGAATAAGAGAGATGTCGTAAAGCGAGTTCCACCATTACATGGCCTTTTGGCCATTGGACTGTGATCAGTGCATGTTAACAAACCTTTTATACAACAGGAAGCCAGCAATTTCATAACTTAGTTTGCCACAGGTACTGTATATGTGCTTTTGCACTGTCAAGAAGACATTTCTTTTGAGGCATTCTTCTATTCTTAGTGTAAAAAAGTGTGCCATTTCTTGAAGTATTACATTTTTACCATGTCAAACTGTGTTGAAAAGACTGAAATGCATACTGATTTATCTAAGTGTTACTGCAAATTTCTAATTGCTTCATCTCTAATAAGGTCATAACAGAATGTTTTGATGAGAGCAGGTCATTCAGCTCAGCCTAATGTGCCTGGTCACCTAATATGTCTAAAGCAGTATCTCTTTGAGATGTAATCCTTGTGTTAAGCCACATTGCTTGATAATTTGTCGTATGTTTTGGAATCTAGAAAGATTTGTTTCCTTCAGTTCTTTATATAAATATGGAATAGGTTAAATAAGGTTGCTAAAGTTTAGATTTTAAATTAGATATAAAGTGAATGTTGCTTTTCATAATTGTGTTAATGCACATTCAGAAGTGAGTCCATGCCAACCTTAGTATACACTTTGAAAGTGTGCGAGGGATCAAGGTGGGTTGATAGAAAGGGGGTTACTTGAAATGAAAGGAGTGCTAGTGAGAAAAGAGCTCAAGTGACTATTAACTTAATTCTATACATTTACACACACACAGGTCTGCTTATAAGACATGAATTAACATATCTCTCTGTGTTACTCTACTGGTTCCTCTTATTCTATTTTTTATATGAAGGAATATTGTGAGTGTGAACAGATGGGCAGACTGAATATCAAATAACGTTTAATTAAAAGGTTAGAACAATTGTGCCAGAGTCTGCTGGATTTTATTTAAGCAGAACATAGGGATTGACTACTATGTCTAATTAAAATAATAACTTCACTAGGCTTTTAGAAATTAAATTAAACCATCTTTCCAAGTGAAACAACACATAAAGAGAGATCTGATGGTTAATCGAAAATTATCTAGCCATTCAAAAACCACCCATCCATTATTAATTCTGCTTAATCCAATTCAGAGTCAAAGAGCCTTGAATGTACTTATCCTGGCAGCACTGGGCACAGCAAGTCAAAATAAAAGGCCAGGCTCTGACTAGGCTAGCACAATGACACGGTGGTTAGCACTGTACCGTAACAGGTCCTGATTTCAGCTCAGTCACTGTCTATGTGGGATTGTTCTAAGTACTTTGGTTTCCTGTCGCTTCTTTAAGGGCAAGTTCACAAGACATTACTTTCAAAATTGTAAAATCTCTGTACTGCTCACATTGCACAGCATTCTTACCTGTAATCAGTTATCTTATCTATGTAGTGGTACATGCACTTCACAATTTATAAGATCCTTTTTCTGAAGGGATCCAAGACAAAGAGCATCTGACCCTGAATCTCAGTTGTCTGTTCTGCCAACTGCCATCAGGCAATTCAATCCTTCCTTCTGATGTACCTGTTAAGTTCATCTGCACAATATACATGTTTTTATTTTTACTTATTTACTTACTCATTTATTGATTGATTGGTTGTATTATTTGTCCTGTGAGTATGTATCCTTGTTTTTTATGTTTCTGGTGTTGTATGCATCTGAATTTCTTCATGGGATTAATAAAGTTTATATAATGTAATCTAAAAACACAAGCAAGAATAGATTGTTTCTTTTCATATGACTTTGCCAAAATTGAGGCAGAAGAGCCAGTTATGATAATCTTTGGATGAGACATCAAATAGGCATTTATGCTCTTGCCAGAGTTCCACTAGCAACTCCTTCATATCTTTGGTTCACACAGGCCATGGAGAAGCTTTTTTTCGTTATTATGTTGTAGATGTTTCAGCCTTGTGCCCTGGTTTCCTATTGGACTTTCATAGTTGTCATATGTTTGTTCACACTAGAAGATTTAGTGTTGATATTTTAAACATGGCTGAAAATGCTGGAGCATCTGTGATGACAGAAACACTTAGCCAGACTCTTAGGCCGGTGATATACTTAACGCTACGTAACACACGCACTATGCAAGCAGTGTACTGACTATATTTGCACGTGTACTTCATGAGGATTCTACCAAGTGGCAGTGTGAGAAATCATCACAGTGACAAAATAATGTCCGGTTTCATTGTGTTGTGAGTTGAGGGAAGAAAGATGTTAAAGATAAAAATTCTTTGCATTCTGATGCTGTTGCATAGGTGCAAAAAAAAAAAAAAATAAAAAAAAAAATGGTAACAACAACACAGAAGATGGTATGTGAGACCTTTAAATGTATTACAATGTCATTACAATGGAGAATATGCACTGCTTGTATTGCCTATGAGAGTAAAGGATGAAGGAAAGTACCATGAATTAATTCGCATGTCAGCATTTAAATTTGATGATTTACTTCATCGCATCATACCATTCATCAAACATTGAAGCACGTACTGTATATTTATCCTGTTGGAGCTGTTTTGTGGCTAACTGTCACATGTTGATAGTAAACAATGATGCTAATGTCATGTACCAAAACTTGAATACACATGCCATTCATATTTTTCCTGGTACTTCAAGTCGTGCATGCATTACGTTAATTTCTGACGATGTGCTCAGAAGACACATGAAAAGAACACTGGGAACAAATGGCAGCCATAATGTATGCACTTAAGCGTTCTGAGTGTTAAGTGTAAACTAGACAGCTGTGTCAGTGATAAACCAATCATTGGTCTGCGGCAGGAAAGTCATGGCCTGAAATGTACATTTGGATGGCCGTGTGCAACTGAGTGTGGATGTATGTGTAAATGTACCTTACAACTGGCATCACAGCCAGGGCTGGATTCTGCTTTGTTTCCTAATAACATCACAATATGTTTTAGTTTTCAGTGACCTTAGTGGAAAAATAGATACATGGCACTGACTACCTCTCAATTGGATATGTAGAGGTTTTTTAGTAGTTAGGAGGCAGCCTGAAATTCCTGTGGTGTCTTGAGTTAGTAAAGATGTTGTTGTGTCTTCTTTACCAAGGTCTTGGTGTGTTTGGACCAGATTAGTTCCTCTGTGATGTAGACACTAAGGTATTTGAAACTGTCCATCCTTTCTGAGTACTGTTAATACTGAGGGGTGTTAGCGTCTCTGTTGTTTTTTTCCTAAAGGTGCTTTATGAGTATGTGTGATTGAACAGCAATGTTGCCCTTTCCAGTGTTGCTTCCTACCTTATACTTGATTCTTTCAGGGTACTCTTTGATTTCCTGTTGCCCTAATTAACTGGGATAGATGGCTATTTAAATTTTATTTTTCAGTTTGCCCTGACAAAATCAAACAAATCGAACTTTGTCCTAAGTAATAAGGACAGGTTTCTTGTATAGGAGACCAGACAACCAATGAGAGCCCTCTCGGAAGTATAAAGCATAATGTTCTAAATTGTAAAATGTCATGTTCCACCAGGAACTTCCATTTCCTCTGGTTTTGAAAGCATGTGTTTTGAAATCATTTCTCAAAATCTTCTGCTTATTTCAGGCAGTGTCACCATTTCAGGAAACTTCTTTTATATTAATATTGCTGATTCTTTCTGTAAGTTCTGCTTTTCTGAGACTTCTTGATTCATTTATGATAAATACCGGAGAAAACTGAAAATGTAACACTTGCACTTTCCTCTCTGGTGTGCTAAAATGTAGTTTTTAGAGACAGATGTTCAATAAACTAAAAAGTAAACAGAGTAAATGAGAAAGACACATTTATCTAATCCAGTGCATTTCAACAGAAGAAGTGAAAGGGCGCCATGTTCCTCAAACCTGTGTTAGTTTGTTTCTCAATTGCTGTAAAAAAGTAGTGAATCTCCCCTTGGGATTAATAAAGTATCTCTCTATCTATCTAAAATATCACTTAAACTAATTGTACAGCATGCATATGTTGCATAGCTTATAATAAGATTAAAAACTTGCACAGAACAGGATCAGCTTTAGTTATCAGGACAGCATACTGTAAACATTCAGCTTGGTCATTTCTTCACTTGTATAACTTGTGTGATAGTTTTTCTAACCCCACCCCATCTCCATAGTCAGTTCCTTAACTCTATGAAAGAAGTCAGCTAAGAACATGAACACTTTAGTTTGATAAATGCATACTAATTATGTTTTTGTGTTAAATTTCATTGGATTGTTTAGATAATAATACAAGAGCCATAGTACTTAAATATCCTAAAGCAGCACCTTTTAAGAAATTTGACTGGGACACACAACCTTCCTTCCCTAGACACTTGCCTGATGAAAGATTGCTATATGTGGTTTGTGGTACAACATACTGTATAAGAAAGATGCACTGAAGAGCAGTCGATTTTGTATGTCAAACTATGCCCCGTGAAAAGCTGAAGCAGCCATTTACAATATTTCCTTTGTGCTTTATGGTGCTACAAGCAGGAAAGCTGCCTTCCAGCACTGCTACAAGAAGCTGTTAGATACTCCACCAGGAAGCTTCTTGTACCCTTTTGATACAGTTAGACTAATTTCTTATGTGCTTCTGGAGTTGTGTCTACAAAATTACTTACAATAAAAATCAAAATGAATATTTTGTTTACAATTGGGAAATCTGTTTTTCTAGGTTAGAAGATATTTTTTGGCTTCTTATAATTTTTTGGGGTTCTCCGGATTTTTATATTCCTAAAGCTTAGATTTTGATCATTACTTGTAAATACGGGTTTGAATTTTATTTATTTGTTTGAGAAAGATTTAAATTTTTTTTGTTCATTATAATTTTAAGCATGTCACATTGTAATTTTAGAAGCCACTATGGGTAAATAATGAGTTGCAAGGGGATCTTGCCTGTTAGGGGACCTACTCTCTGACTTGCATCAAAAGACTTACTGGAAATGTAAATTAAATTCCCCCTAGAATCAATAAAGTATCTATCTATCTATCTATCTATCTATCTATCTATCTATCTATCTGTCTATCTCCGGTTATTGCTGGCTTTGCAAGAAGCAGAATACAATCACAGCAATTTGTGCAGTGGGGCTTGGTCATTTGGCCGGATGCTGTCTTATATGCATCTTCACCTCCTCTTTAGCAACCCTATTAGACAGAGAGGTTAAGGGGTTCAGGACTTGGTTAATCTTCACAGATCATGAGGGGCTTGGGATACATTTCAATAAGAATGACAAGAAAACAGAAAAGGAGTTAGTTTCCTGTCAGTAAAAGTAACCAAAAACTATCTATCTATCTACAGGGTGTCCATAAAGTCCATGTGCAATTTAAAATAGTTGTAACTTTGTAAGTTTATGTGATAGAAAGACTTCATAAAAAGGATTAGAAAGCTTGATGTATCTAGTTTTTTTTTTGTCTTTAGAAGTTTTATTTTTGCCGCATTTGGAGAACTGAAAATCGACATGAGTCTGCTGAACATGAAAGAGATTCTCTCAAAGTTAATGTGTGACTCGATTTTGGAACAAATCGAGTCATAGGGCCATTCTTTTTAGAAGAGCGTGTTGTTAATGGCGATAGCTATTTAGAAATACTGCAAAATTACTTTATTCCTCAACTTGAACAATTACGACTGACAGAGAATACAATGTTTCAACACGATGGTGCTCCTTGTCACTTTGCTTTGCATGTTAGACAGTTTCTACATGAGAAATTCCCTAACAGATGGATTGGAAGAGGTGGATCATTTTCTTCCATGTTCGCCAGATTTGACTCCATTGGATTTCTTTTTATGGGGACATGTGAAAACTAATGTTTGTTCAACCAAACCTTGATCTTTAGAAGACTTGCAAGCTAGGATAACTGATCTGATTGCTGGCATTACTGAAAATCAGTTTGAAAATGTTTTCCAAGAACTACAGAATCATATTGCTCTTTGTATTAGTAATGATGGTGGACATATTGAAAATTAACAAGAACATTAAAAATGTGTTTCTTCTTTTGAATCCTTTTTACAGATTCTTTCTATCACATATGCTTACAATGTTATAACTATTTTAAATTGCACACAGACTTTATGGACACCCTGTATAAATTACAGTGCAGCACCTTTGTCCAAAATACAGATTTGAACGTTGAAGATGTGAGATTGGATAGTCATGATTTCAATAACAACAACAACAACAACATTTATTTATATAGCACATTTTCATTCAAACAGTAGCTCAAAGTGCTTTACATATTAAAGAATAGAAAAATGAAAGACATAATACAATTCTCAGGTTTTATCTTGTAGCTCTTTTGCCTCGACTCAGTTTTCATTTTGGTGTTTTGACTCTGTTGAATTTGCAATAATGGTGAATCTGGGTGAACAATTCTGCGATTCTTCTTCTTACGATTATGGCTTAAATAACCCTTATATAACCTTCCTTTTGTTTTCAATTTTATATTTTCAGACTTTTGGAAAGATTTAT
The DNA here is from genome assembly GCF_016835505.1 of Polypterus senegalus. Lineage (NCBI taxonomy): Eukaryota > Metazoa > Chordata > Cladistia > Polypteriformes > Polypteridae > Polypterus > Polypterus senegalus. Next base: position 215,711,533 of record NC_053154.1, on the reverse strand, counting down.
TTTTGTTTTATGATTTTATTCCTGGAAGAATTCCTGGCAACTCCTGGTTTATAGATCTATTTATCTGTCTATCTATCTATCATAGCAGTTGCTCTTAAATGCTCATAGCCAGAAGATCAGCGGTTTGGAGGAAAAGACAGGGGGTGGGTGTCCATGCTGTGAAGCTGCTGGGCCACTTTTGTGTTCTTGTAACCAACATAATAGGTTTTCAATAGAATTGTTGTCACATGACAATAATAGCCATTCCTCTCTCTAACTTTCCACATTTGTACATCTCTTTGTGATAATTTCAGCTCTTGCGTGATTTATAGAATGCTACTTCTCTTATTTGATATACTTATTACACACATACAGTCACCTGCAGTGCATCATATTTTCAGAAGAAAGTGTATTTTAGGTTGACAGACTTTGAGGCCAGAACAAAATCCTGAGTTGTTAACGCACAGGGCCCTTGACTGTGTTAAGACACAATAATGGGGGTCTTATATGAATGAAAAGCAAACCCTAAATCTCTTTTTATCCCCCCACAATGATCAGTATTCAGACTTGTTTTTGACACTTGGCTGTGCCATCTCTGAAGTCGTAAAAGTTAACAATTTCAGGTTGTCATGTAAATGATTTAACCAGCTTTCGCAACAAGCACTCAGAGATACACTTGTCAATATGCCATTTTGATAAATCTGCTAAAGATTGAAGAGGGCAAGAAGCATATTTCTTTCACTTTCATTGTCCGATATAGTAACTGAAAACTGTAGAGTAAGTGATTATTTTTTGCAGATGTGATACTTGCGAACAACCCTTACTGCAAGTCTTCAGAGTGATCTTACACTCCAGGCCTCTGTCACAGAATGTTGTGGTATTCCTCAGCTTTTGCTCAGCACACTCTGGCTTATCAATAAAGCACTTCACATTCAACTGTGTCCTTTTGTTTCCTCCATGATGAGTAACCATGGCCCTGGAAAAATTGAGTTTGTTCATATTGTGGTAAGTAAATTTCCTAAATCAGAGCAGCATAATCTTTTTTTCCCTTGGTGATATTTGCTTCAGAGTGGGTGTAGCTTTTTTTTCAGTCTGTCATTATTTTTTATTATGTTCTTCAAAGAGTTGGAGAATCCAGTCACACTTTTTTTTTAAGTATATCCTCTGTAATTTTGCTGCAATATTTTAAAGTTACAACTGTATTAGTATACCATATTCTGGGATGTTTATGAAAATAATATTAAAATCCTGAGTGATCAGGGTGGTTTAGCTTACTTTTGAGGTTTCTTACGTTTCAATGAAGCTGCTCAAGTCTACTCGCTGCCTGTTTGCTGTTCCACATTGCTGGCATTACAGCTTGCACACACATTCTTCACTGTGAACTGCTATAAAACAGGTTGTGGAGAGAGTGCCCTGGGGTTTTAAATCTGGGTGGAGGTACCCCCTTGCCTTGCATAGCAACTCGGACAGTGCAAGAGGTATTTTTGATTTGGGATAAAAAGCATTCAGTTGTGGAGAGACACTGTAGTGATTTAAATTTCAATGTCAAAGAGTATTTACATCCCAAGAAGTTTGAGATGTTATTCATTGCCATCTCAGAATGAATAAAATTAACAATGGGCATTTTAAAAGCAATTTTGGAAATCTGTAAATCATAGTATCTCCACTTCTAGAATACTTTCCAGTAACTTTTTTGGAAGTCTGGATGTCCATGTTTAGGAACATTGTGCTTCAACAAATGAACAGAATAATTAAAATATGCACAAAGACGACATTTAGGAAGATAGCTATATGAAACACAACAGAGCAGCAGTGTCGGCACAGTATTTAACAGCCTGTCTTATTGATCTGTACAGTGAGAACTTCATTCTAAGTTTCCTCTTATAAAAGCAAACACTTTTGCTGAAGTGATCTCAAATTATGAATGACAGGGTGCATTTAACTGAAATGGGCACTGAAAGAGAATGATCCACATATTGCGCCATTACTTTAAAATGAGTTCAACAAGAACACATGCACACAGATGGAAACTTGCTGAGGGAAATTTTGCACAAATATTATATACAGTTGTTCTTCATACAGAGAGCCATAGATACATGAAATAAATTACCAAGTGGTGTGGTCAACAGTAGGAGTTTATTGACACTCAAAACTCAAGTTGATGTTATTTTGGAGAAATTAGGTGGATAGGATTGGGGAGGTTTGTTGGGCGGAATGGCCTGTCCTAGTCAAAACATTTCTAATGTTCTAATTATATATATGTGTTTACTTGTAGATATCATGACCCACTTTGGGTTTCTTTACCAATTTTTCTCAGTGTTTATGATCTATAGAATATTCTTAATTCTCAAACTAGTCTTCTTTTTCCATATTTTAGGCATCATGTCTAGAAAAATGCCTGCCAGGGTTTATTTACGAACCTCATATTTAATCTCTCCAGAAAAGACTGTATGAGAATCTGAGTGAATAAGATAGTATCAAGTACGCAGTATCTAACTATGTACCACCCCTGACTAGAGCAGATAACATTAATTTAAATCTCTGTACAGGCTTGTGCAATGTGCAAATCTTCTTAAAAGATAAAGAATTTAACTTGGTAATTTAATGAGAAGTAAAGCAAAATCACACATTTTATTGGCTAACTGAACCAATTACAATAAGCAAGCTTTCGAGAAAATGGAGGCCCCTTCTTTAGGCAGTGCTTGCATATTGTAATCTGTTCAGTTAGGTGTCATTTTGCTTGACTTCTGATTGGATCCATAAAGGCTAACACAGGACAACATCCTACTACTTGGTAATTTAGTAACCATTACTGGAGTTGCAAAACCAATCATTCATTCTATGCATTGTTCCTTAAATCTATTTTCAAAATGTATTTAATCCAGTCTCAGGTCATGGGATGCATCACTTAATGGTTTATTTTGTACTAGGCTGACCCGCCTTTTAAGGCGACCGACTTTTAAGTTGACCACTTCTTAAGGCAATTCAATATGTAGATCAATTTGATATTTTATACAAACTCATTAATTTGGTTATATTGCATTTGAGTGGTATTACTTTAATACTCGTAGTTTCTGTTATTTTTGTGATGAAATGTAAACTTTTTTCTATATTGAGGTCGCCCTTTTGAACCCCCCCCTGATATTTACTACGCGGTGAGGCATTTGTAGTCCATCAACATTAATTATTTCCAGAGGCATAATTTTGTCTATTTTTCCAGTGCATCGCACACAAAAGCAAGGGAACGATGGGAGCACCAGAGCTCACATCATGTCGCTTCGTACCGCAAGCTGCAAGTAGTAAGTCTGTGATAAGTGGAATACCGCTACGCTTTCCACTCATGGGACGGAAGGACAATCCCGACCGCTTTTATATAGTAAGAAAGAAGAAGAAGATATTGCACAGTCTGGAGTAGAAAATCATCTTTTACCTGGAAAAACGAAACTACAAATCCCATTGTGCATTGCAAAATGGACGGGGCGTGTGTGAAACTCCGCGCCTGCGTAGCACTCACGGGACGGAAGGACACCCGACCGCTTTTATATAGAAGGATAATTTCACTCTTTGTGAATATAAAAAATAGATGGGGTAGCCCTGTTTACTGGTATACTACAAAAGTATGTTGTGTGGGGAAAACGGATGCAAGCAAGTATAAACTTGGAAGTAGAACACCTGCTGTTATAATATAATGGTAGCTTTCATGTTCATTTTAATTTTCAAATGCTGTTAAGCTTCACAAAGAAGGTTATCAGAGTTGAAGGAATGACTGGAAGAGGAAACATAAGGTGACCAATCTCAAAATCTAAACAAAATTGAGAAGCAAGATCTGTAAAGAGAAAAATGAAAGGAAAAGTCAGAAACCAGGACTCAGGCAAAGCTAATGCACGCATGAAAGTTTTTAATTTTGTATTTGAGTATCCACAAACTCGGATTAGAAGGCTTGTCACAGGTAACTTTTTAACTTGTGTCCATGATGTCAGGACCTCCAAGCCCACACCTTGGCAGCTGGGAGTGCATGCTAACAACAGAACTTACAGAATAGCCCGACTCTATTAGAAAACAATGTTGTGTAAAATAAAGGTCAGAATCAAATTCTGCAAATAAAAAAAGAAATAACAACAAAATAGGCTTAGAAGAACTTATAAAAAATATTAATAATATCAATCATTACATATGAAACATTACTGGTATTTTCTCAGTTCACTGTAGGGGAATTTTGCAAAAAGAAAAGTTGTATAGGGTCTATTTATCAATTATTAGTGGAGAATCAATTCAGAAGACTATAAAACAATCAGATCCCATCACAAAAGTTATGAAAAGCTAGTTAAAAACAATTAGTAATGTCTAACACATGATTTTCCTTACATAAATTGGTGATTTAAAAACAAGTTGAACCTGTCATCTTTGGTATGTGTAGTTATCTCAACAGCAAAATCTAATCAGCTAGTGTTATTTACAATCAATAATATTGAAATATTTCAGAAAGTGAATTACTGATGATTGTGTTTATAGACTCACGTCCTCACACACAAGCAGACAGACATCACTCTAAAAGTAGGCAAAACCTGTTCAGAGAGAGAGAGAGAGCGAGGGAGAGGTTGGGGGCATGCGCTGATAGCACATTGCAGAACCCACCACACAATGAATCTCCTGGACTGGGTCAGGAATGCCTAACCCTGTTGAAGGCTTCACATTGAAATTCTCAATACAGTACATCACAATTCTATCATTTTATCATGTCTAAGTGTTATTTTGTTTAGTGTTTTTGACCTCTTTGGCATTTCCTTTGCTTTCTTTCTTTCTTTCTACAGAGCATATATTGTACACATGATATATAAACTTAAAAGTACAGGATATGGTTGACTGAGGTTAAGGAATTGAATGACTAGAATAAAGCGCACTGCACTGCGACTGTGCTTTGTGTAATAATGATCAAATTGGCCTTAGGTGTTCATGAGAACTGGAAGAGGATCAACGTTCTGAATTGGCATTTAAGATACTTCTCTATTTATTATATATGCTCTTGGTCTACTAATGACGCAGTGCTGTAGGAAAATGATGGCACACTCTTATGTAGTAAAGATCACAATTACAATGTGGTTAGCAGTCCTAGAGCGCTACAGACCTGAGCACTGTGTGTTTTTGGTATGCATGTTCTCCTCAAGACTGCATGAGGTTTCTCTGACTGCTTTAGTTTCCTCTCATATCTCAAGATATGCATGTTGTGTTAATTACTACATTGGCCCTGTGTGTGTGTGTATGTGTGTGACAGTAATTGTACAACTAGGCATGCCATGCAGATTTGGTTCCTGCTTTCCACCTGATGCTTCAAGACAGTTTCTGACTCCATCAGACTGTGTATTGAAATACATGTATTTGGAAAAATGAGAGAGTGAATTAAAATAATGTTACAGTATTTCAGCAGGCAGCATTGTCACCTCACAGCTCTTAGCCACTGATTTAATTTCCGTCTGGAGTTTGGAGTTTGCATATTCTTCCTTGGGTTTCTATGGCTTTCATTCTGAGAATTCTGTTTTCTCATTCAGACCAAAGACATCTAGTCTGTTTCCATTTGAAGTGCTCCAGTGTAGGTGACAATTTGCAATGTGCGGGCCTGACAGTCAAGGGCTGATTTGGACATGGAGACATTACCAGCTGAGACAGTGAACTGGTAGTACAGTGGTTAAGGATGTTGCCACATAACTCGAGGATCCAGGGTTCAGATCCTGGGCTGGGCTTTATCTGTGTGGATTTTGCACATTCTCTTCTTGTCTCTGCTAGGGCAGAGTTGTGGCTCTGAGGCTAGGGATTAGCACCAGTAATTGGAAATATGCTGGTTTGAATCCCATAAATGCTACTCTGTTGGGACCTTGAGCAAGGCCCTTAACCTGCAATTGCTTCGTCCTGTGTGTGATGTTACTCTGCATCCAGCCCTGCAATAAGGTCCACCAACTTGCAAGGAAATCTTGGGACTTGCTGGCAGAATTGGCTCTCCAGCCACCGTAAAAAACACCTCACACTGTTCCAGTGTGGTGGTGAGGTGTCACCCATTGCATGGCTACATTCAGGTTCCAATCCAGGTGGTTTGCTGTGTTGTGGGTGCACGACAGCACTATACCAGCACATGCTCCCAATATCCTCCTCCTCCTCTTCTTGTCAATGTAGGTTTTTCTCCAGGTATTCCAGAGTTCATCACACATCCCAGTGAATTTAGGGTAGTTAAGAAATGTCTGCATGAGTGTGCTCTGTTTTGCTATCCTATTTAGTGTTGATTTCTACCTACCTTGTGCCTGATTGTGATGGGAGTACAACTGAACTATATTAGGTGGTTTGATAATGGATAGAACATTAATTAAGAAAAACTATAAATTGTGCATGGCAATGTAATACAAGATAAGAGAATATGGAACAGGGAGAGATGCAAATCTATTGACATGGTTAGCTTTAGAGATGACTCTCAGACAGGCCATGACACAACTAACCATGATCAAAACTATAAGGCGATGACTTGTCAGTTTTTCCACTGTTAACATTGTGCTAATATTGGAGGCTTTCCATTCGCACTGTTCCATTTTTTTGTTTTCTGCTGAAGGTATTATGCTCTTTATTTTGGTGCTTGTTATAAAGGAACTACCCCATCCAGAACTTCTTCTCAATACTACCAGGATTTACTTTGGCCTGAGGCCACCCTTAATTGTATTAAGTGGGTAGGAAAATAGATGGCTGGTGTTTGGAAGTCAGCTGTATGCACTGTGTTCTTGGTATTTTTAACGTCTTATTGAATTACCTTCTTATCTAAACTTGGACAGTGAAAAGAATTCTTTCTAAAATGGCAGTAAAAAGTATTTACAAAACACCAAGAGATGGTTTCTATCAAACTGATTTTGCTTCTCAAGCTGTGCCTTTTCAGCTAGCAGCACTTTACCCACGCTGAGCAAGTTCTGTAAATTGATATTAATCTGTTTAGGTCATGGAAGGGTCGCTGCCTTGAGCACAAAGCATTATACAGGCAGGCAACAAGTGCCATAAATTCTTTAAAAGCAATAATATACTGTAGCCATATATTAGAAAATCAACAACTCGGAGGCTTTTTCTGTACAAACCAGAACTGACTAATCACAGAGAAGCCAGAAAAGTGGAAAGGAAGCTTTCCTGTAAACACATTTTCTTGGAGTAGCTGTGAGCCCCACCTTAAAACTGACAAACAGTTTGCCTGGAAAAGGAAAAAAAGAAGGGAAAAAAAAGAAATGTGGCCAGCAGACTGTCTCCTTGTGAGCTCATTCAGTCCTGACAGGAAATCTCAATCTCTCAGCAGTCTGCTAACATGGCCTTCCAAAAAGTGGGTGGAATGCAAGCCTTCTCTTCCCAGGCAAGCTGGCCTTTCTGTACTTGTCTGTCATGGAGCTGCCAGGGTGAACATTTCTCATCCTGCAGAGCCACTTAAGCAAATCCAACTGATACAAGCATCATTTCCCCTTAGGTTCATTTCCTACCCGAATAATTGAAAAATGTTTGATTGCCTTGGGCTCAAAGTTTTAATTTCCCTTTTATTGGATTCCAGAAGTATTCGCTAAACTAAAACTAGTGGCCCCTGGAGTGCACCAGCTTTTAGTCCGTGAAAGAGAAAAATCTGTTTCCAGCTTGACATTTACGAGGACTTTCACTCAGCTGGCAGCATGAGATTGTGCAAGTCCATAGTTGTGCAACTGCTGTTGAAACAGCTGCATAAAGATGTGAGTTAGGTTTTGTCTGAACAACAAACAGTTTACATCACTTGGGCTTGGACTGATGGGTGGTAGTGCTGCTGCCTCAGAACTCTACTCCTAAATGTGTGTGCCAGCCTAGGCACTGTCTGTGTGTACTTAGTTTATTCTCCCCGTGTTTGAATGTGATTTATCTAGGTGCTCTGGTTTCCTCTCACTATCTAAAGACATGTAGGTTAGGTGAACTGGTGACACTAAATTGGCCCTAATATGTGTCTGTTGAGTGCATGTGTGTCCACCCTGCAAAGGACTGGAATCCTATCCAGGGTTTGTTCCTGCCTTGTGCCCTGCGCTATCTGGGATAGTCTCCAGGACTTTATGTTACCCTTGTCTGGATTAAGCAGTTTAGAAAATGACATATCATATTACTGTACATCACATGGACTGATGGGTGGCACAGTGGGTAGCATTGCTGCCTCAGAGCTCTACTTCTGGATAGGAGTGCCAACCTGGGCACAGTCTGTATGGAGTTAGCATGTTCTCTTGTATGTGTATGGGTTTCCCTCCCATCTTCTGAAGATGTATATATTTTATTCATTACAGACTCTAAACTGGCCCAGTATGAGTGAGTGTAATTGTCCCACAACCTGGACTGGAGGCATTCTGTCCAAAGCTGATTCCTGCTGAAGTGGATAAGCATGTTACAAGATAGATGGATTACGCTACCTTAATTCGGTATTTAAAAAAACAAGAAGAGCTGGATGTCAGATGTGCCTTGATCTAATGATTAGTTGCCATTTAGAGATGTGCTGATGATACTGCGGTATAAATATCAAAAATAAAGGCCTTATACACCAATATTGTCATTGGCACAGAGAACATTGAAAATCTAACTTAATTGTGCTGCTAATCAACATACAACATGTTGCCATAATCCAGTGCCATGATTAGTGTGGATTAGAAGCACCTTATCCCCAAACCGCTGTCTTCCTCAACCGAAAAAATCTCTGAGCGTATTTGCCACCAACAGACAAACAAAATAAGGAAATTTATATTATACATCTTAGGGTGTACAACTCTTGCATTTTTGTATAACATGAGGATCTGTATTTAAACATCTAATACTTTTTTGGAATTCAGACTGCACTTAATATCTCAGACCTGCAGTAGATAATAAAATTTAAAAAGTTTGAATACATGCTTTCCAGAATACAGACTCTTTTCTTACATTCCTCTATGTCTAATCATCTTTATCTTGACATTAAAATAATTTCTGAAATGAAATGTACAAATTCGTTGATATTTTCATTCCTAGCGTGCAGTCTTACTGCTGTCAGTGCACTTACGTCTGGATGTCTAATCTGTATTGACCATTTAAAGAATGAAATGCTGCCGCTCCTTCCTCGATTAGAATCAGGCAGCAGTGGAATACAACAGCTGCAACTATTTCCTACCTCCCTTTCTCTCACTTCTCAGTGACTTGAGTTTCATTAGCTGTAGCTGCTAAGCTTAATTTAACACAAAATGTCTATCCCAGCAGCACTGGTTGGAAGGCATTCATCTGCCTTGGATTTCATGCCAGTAAAACAAGATTAATGCCTATCAAACTTAATGTCTGTTCTGAGAATGGAGCCTGGGCTGTGCCCTTGGCTTATCGCTTAATAGACAGCTTACCTCTGTTGCTTGGCGATATGAACCAAGCTTCAGCCAGGTGATAACATGGGTAACGGAAACATAAGTGGGAAATCTCCTAATTCTTTTAAACACTATGCCTTGGCAAAAGCCATTTTTATCATGTCTATGTATTATTTTGTTTAGAGTTTTTGACCTCTTTGCCATTTTATCTAGTGACTTCAACATACTTACATTTATTTTCCTGCTTCTGGTTTATCCCCGCTGTTTGTTTTTTGAGTTTTGGACTAATAGAATGTATATTTTATTTTTCACCTACAAATCCTCATGCCAGAAGGTCTTGGGTCTGTTTTTCACTCTCATTACTCAGCCTAAAATGCCAGTCTGCAGTTCATGCTGAACAAGTCACCATCTCTAAATGCATAGACGAGTAGAGCGTGCCTCATATATACATAGTTTATACAGGTTAGTAAAGTCATCTATTGCTGTAGAAAGTTGTCGCCGTTGCATTGAGGCTTAACCATCTTATTGTACACAGAGTTGCCTCTTTCTCTATGTACTCTGGCTCCACTTTCTTCTTCAAAAAAGTACTTGCCCAATCTCACTTCCTGATTTTGAGTCTGTTGAGCCTATGGAGTCGAGATGGCTTTAAACCTTGTATTCGGAATCATCTATAGCCTTTCCCTGGAAATACTTCAGGGCTCAGGAATGGCCCTACTTTTGCAACAGAGACACAGAGATAGTGCCCCTTCTAGCATGCTCTGGTGTTCCTACATAACTCAATTTTTAATAACACTTAATGGGCAATGTCAGTAGGGCAGCCTTCTTCCAATCTAATAGGCTGTATGCATGCTGTAGTGCTGATGTACTTCAAATGAAATCTCACACAGCTCAATCATTTCCATTGTCCATACTGTAGTTGTGATTTTTGTTTAGTGGCAAAAATGTCAGAGAAAAAGAAGTTTCAACATACAGATACCTCTACAGCTAAACATTGTTGTGTACCTTTATGTCGGGCTTCCAGTAAATTCAACAAGGTGCTTAGTTTTCATGCATTTCCCTCTGATGTGGAAACTCAATCTAAATGGATTGTCGCTATCTGGAGAGAGAGCTTTACAGTTAGTGTCCATACCCAAGGTTGTAGCTGCCATTTTAAAAGAGTGGATTTTCACAAGCCAGGGTTTAAGACAGGTCAGTACTGTTGATGAAGGGAGTGGTCCCTGTGTTGTTTGAGTGGAGTAATTTCTGTGTTCCACTTTCAAGACTGGGGGTTTTGGAGAGGAGAAACTGACTGACAGAGGACGATACCCCAGGCGAGGAGGATGATAAAATCCTCAAGGACCACACATGACTACACTTCGGCTCCAGATCCAGCAGTTGTCGACCTAGCATTTGATGAAAACATGTCTCTCATTGAGGATATCTATCCTCCAGGTGAGGAAACAAATTGAGACCTTTCAATGAAGCAGCGGTTTGGCATTCACCGTTTTGCTGGCTCAGACAGAGACATTCGCTTTTACAAGGTAAGATGTCCAGCAGACTCATGTTATTTCTACTGTAGTATTGGAGCTTAG